>NC_091154.1:2249092-2356592 GCF_040958095.1 Procambarus clarkii
TCTATTCCAGCTGTCGTGAGGGTAAACTCCATAGGATTGGAGTTTACTGGCCGTGCTGGTTATCCGATGGTGGACTTGGTCTTGAATGACATGCTCCGAGTCCCGGTCCAAGATGTATATGGTGTCGAGCTGGTCACTGCTCACCGTGTCATCATCATGTTTGTGGGTGAGGCGGTGTACCGTGCTTTTCTCCGGAGGTACGAGGGGCGTACTTTGCAGCAGCAGGACGGCGCCGGCTCTGTGACCATTTCGGACCGTAGTGGAGCTGTGACTTATGTAAGTGTCCACGGCGCCCCCATGGAGTTTCCTGAGACTCTCCTCCGGCGTTTCTTCCTAAGGTACGGCTCTGTCGTCAGTGTGCGGGTGAACTCGCGATCATCTGGCACGTATTCAGGTGTGCCGACCAACATTCGGACCCTCGGGATGCGACTGAGGTCGGACATTCCGTCATCTGTCCGGTTGTTAGGGTACAATGTGCGGGTGTTTTATGCCCGGCAACCCCGTACTTGTTTCCGGTGTGGCTTGTTGGGGCATCAGGCTGCCGGGTGTACTGCTGATCCGGTCGCTCCAGTGAATTTGTTCCGTGACGAGGATTTCCCGCCGCTCCCTCTGGAGGAGGACTCCGGGGGTAAGGAGGTGAGCGTCCCGTTCGCTGCTGAGGATCCCCCAGCATCACCCGACGTTCCCCCGGTAGTCGCAGACCCTCCTCCGGGTGTTGCGGTGCCGTCGGATGTTCCTCCTGACCGTGTATCTGGCCCTGCCGCTCCCGTGGACCTTCCTGGTACTCCCTGTGAGGCGTCGCCGTCTGCTTCCTCGTCTTCGGCTGCTGGACCTGGCCCTGCGTCCTCCCCTCGGGTCCCTCCTGTGTTGGGTGCTGGGGTGGCTGCGGTGCCTCCAGCTGTGTGTGGTTCAGACCGATACACTCTGGGTATACACACTTCAATAGGTGGCCCAGGAAGGCTGGGAAGTAGGTAATGATGGTAGGTAAATGTCAATAGCTGTCAAAACATTGACATTTAAGTCCTCCGCAGTGAGTAGGATTCGAACCTACGCGGGAAGATCCCATCTGATTTCTAGTCAGACGCCTTAACCACTCGGCCATCACTGCTGGCTTAGGTGGTGTTTATTAAAATCTAAAAAGATGTAACTATGCTCCCTGTTCCTGGGACAGGGAGCCTGTGTATATGTACATGTATACAGTACAGTATGACATCACTCGGTACCCCTACTCAAATCTCTGAATATGTTAGACATTAAGTCACTGCACATTCTCTCATGTGTATTATACATATATAAAACGCTGAACTGTAATGCCAATCCTGACCTCAAAAGCTTCATAGAAGGTTGTAACAGAACCCATGAGCACCACACCAGAAATAAATAGTTTTGATATTCCAAGAGTACGACTTAATCAAACTAGAAATGCTCTACAAATCAAGGGGCCCAGAATGTGGAATGACCTTCCCAACCATGTTAAAGACTGTACCTCTCCCAACCAGTTTAAGATAAAAACTAAACACTACCTAATTAACTCCATGTAACCTACCTCACCCCTATATTGTCAACCCATGTCTGTTATTTTGAAACAACGCTGTTTGTCAACCAACTTGTATATTGGCTATTTTATACCATGTTCCCCTCCTTTTTTTTATCATTTATTTTTTTCTTTCAACACAATTTATACTTTAAGCTCAATTACTTTTAAATAAATAAATATGTTTATTCAGGTAAGGTACATACTTACATACAAGTGATGTTACATTAATGGATCGATATATAGATAGAGCTAGTACATACAATGCCTAAAGCCACTATTACGCAATGCGTTTCGGGCAAAAGTTTTAGTGTGTTTTGCCCCACCTCACCTTGCCCGCAACGCTATGCGTACTAGTGGCTTTAGGTATTATATGTACTACCTCTATCTTTAAATCAATCAGAATGTTTGTAACTGCATCTATGTGTGTACTTTTCCTAAATAAAATATTATTATTATAAATATATTTAGTCAAGTTGTGTTAAATTAAGAACCCTCCCCCCCCCTACCTCTCCCAAGCGCCCGGATAGCTCAGTCGGTAGAGCATTAGGCTTTTAACCTAAGGGTCCAGGGTTCGAGTCCCTGTTCGGGCTGTTCTCGTTTTCTTTTTTGGGGGGTTCATTTCTCCTTTTAGTATAAGCCTCTATTAATTAACAAGCGTCATATTATAAGCCATTGGAACTAGCGAAAAATTCAATCTTGAAAACTGTATGTTAAAATACAATATTATATTAAGCAGTTAATTTGTGTCTTCAAGATTCATCTTTGATTTTAAGTGTTTTATTTTCTTATTAACAACTTTTGGTAATTGCAGGAGTGTATTTGAAGATACAGGAGTTGTTTGTGTATTAAATACAGCCGCAAACAAACCGAGATGTATTTCAGGGGTAATTTAACAATTTATTTCTTAATATTTTTGTTAACGCTAATATGGTAAACAATTATAAATAATGAGAAGTTAACATTACATAAATTCATCAAGAAATTTACCAGATGATAACAAAGAAAAAAGTTGTGATGAATGACATATAAAGGAATTTACTGAAGACAAAAAATTTATGCAGCTTTAGCAACAGAATATTTCAAGTTTACAAGAACATTAGGAGAATATTATACAAAAAGTTAACATAATTAAATTATTCAAATATATTAACGCAATTATTTACAATTTGTTAAGTGAGGTTTAGAAAGTAGCCCCTCGCTCCTGCAACTGGTACTGCAGGACCTCTTGCTCCTGCAACTGGTACTGCAGGACCTCTTGCTCCTGCAACTGGTACTGCAGGACCTCTTGCTCCTGCAACTGGTACTGCAGGACCTCTTGCTCCTGCAACTGGTACTGCAGGACCTCTTACTCCTGCAACTGGTACTGCAGGACCTCTCGCTCCTGCAACTGGTACTGTAGGACCTCTTGCTCCTGCAACTGGTACTGCAGGACCCTTCGCTCCTGCAACTGGTACTGCAGGACCTCTTGCTCCTACAACTGGTACTGCAGGACCTCTTACTCCTGCAACTGGTACTGCAGGACCTCTCGCTCCTGCAACTGGTACTGTAGGACCTCTTGCTCCTGCAACTGGTACTGCAGGACCCCTCGCTCCTGCAACTGGTACTGCAGGACCTCTTGCTCCTACAACTGGTACTGTAGGACCCCTTACTCCTGCAACTGGTACTGCAGGACCCCTCGCTCCTGCAACTGGTACTGCAGGACCTCTTGCTCCTACAACTGGTACTGTAGGACCTCTAGCTCCTGCAACTGGTACTGCAGGACCTCTAGCTCCTGCAACTGGTACTGCAGGACCTCTTGCTCCTGCAACTGGTACTGCAGGACCTCTAGCTCCTACAACTGGTACTGTAGGACCTCTAGCTCCTGCAACTGGTACTGCAGGACCTCTTGCTCCTACAACTGGTACTGTAGGACCTCTAGCTCCTGCAACTGGTACTGTAGGACCTCTAGCTCCTGCAACTGGTACTGCAGGACCTCTAGCTCCTGCAACTGGTACTGCAGGACCCCTCGCTCCTGCAACTGGTACTGTAGGACCTCTAGCTCCTGCAACTGGTACTGCAGGACCTCTAGCTCCTGCAACTGGTACTGCAGGACCTCTTGCTCCTGCAACTGGTACTGTAGGACCTCTAGCTCCTGCAACTGGTACTGCAGGACCTCTTGCTCCTGCAACTGGTACTGTAGGACCTCTAGCTCCTGCAACTGGTACTGCAGGACCTCTAGCTCCTGCAACTGGTACTGCAGGACCTCTTGCTCCTGCAACTGGTACTGTAGGACCTCTAGCTCCTGCAACTGGTACTGCAGGACCTCTTGCTCCTGCAACTGGTACTGCAGGACCTCTTACTCCTGCAACTGGTACTGTAGGACCTCTAGCTCCTGCAACTGGTACTGCAGGACCTCTTACTCCTGCAACTGGTACTGTAGGACCTCTAGCTCCTGCAACTGGTACTGCAGGACCTCTTGCTCCTGCAACTGGTACTGTAGGACCTCTAGCTCCTGCAACTGGTACTGCAGGACCTCTAGCTCCTGCAACTGGTACTGCAGGACCTCTAGCTCCTGCAACTGGTACTGCAGGACCTCTTACTCCTGCAACTGGTACTGCAGGACCTCTTGTTCCTGCAACTGGTACTGCAGGACCTCTTGCTCCTGCAGAAGCCAACATGTCCACTAAAATCCTCCGAAACGAAAGAAAAGATAAGAATATATAGAGGAATGAAAGGCATTCATTTGCTTTCATATTCCTTCAGGGACTGAGAAAACAGTTCGCCCGAACAGGGACTTGAACCCTGGACCCTTAGGTTAAAAGCCTAATGCTCTACCGACTGAGCTATCCGGGCTTCGAACCCATACGCGGCCCTCCTGTTGAAATTACAATTTTAAATTGTTTTATGTGGAAAATATTTTAAAAAATGTATACTTGATATTATAAGATGGAAATCAATTTGAAAAATCATGGTAAAAATTGAATGTTTAAACCCGCGTAGAATTTGATGATTGCCGGGAACTCATTTTAATTTACCTGAATTTACCTGAAGGCCACCATCTCTCCAGTAGTCTCAATGAGGACAGGAAGTCGGCGGCTTGTCAAAGATCTTCCCCCACATATAACCTGATGATTTTATTAAGATATTAAGATTTTAAAATTTAATTTTTTTCGGCAGTTAAGGCTTGGTCGGGTAGGCGGTTCCTTGAGTTAATTGGTGAAAAAACATCTGTTCCGAGTCCAATATTGTACTCACCTAGTTGTGCTTGCGGGGGTTGAGCTCTGTCTCTTTGGTCCCGCCTCTCAACCGTCAATCAACTGGTGTACAGGTTCCTGAGCCTACTGGGCTCTATCATATCTACATTATAAACTGTGTATGGAGTCAGCCTCCACCACATCACTGCCTAATGCATTCCACCTGTTAACTACTCTGACACTGAAAAAGTTCCTTCTAACGTCCCTGTGGCTCATGTGGGTACTCAGTTTCCACCTGTGTCCCCTTGTTCGCGTCCCTCCAGTGTTGAATAGTTTATCTTTATCTACCTTGTCAATCATTCTCTCAATTTTGTAGGTGGTGATCATGTCTCTCCGAGCTAATAAAAAAAAAATCCAAATATTAGACGGTTTTTCAAGACCTGCTTAGACGTTTTCAAAACTGCTCACTGTGTACCGTAGTCAGCAGGCTGTACCTATGAGCCTGCTCACTGTGTACCGTAGTCAGCAGGCTGTACCTATGAGCCTGCTCACTGTGTACCGTAGTCAGCAGGCTGTACCTATGAGCCTGCTCACTGTGTACCGTAGTCAGCAGGCTGTACCTATGAGCCTGCTCACTGTGTACCGTAGTCAGCAGGCTGTACCTATGAGCCTGCTCACTGTGTACCGTAGTCAGCAGGCTGTACCTATGAGCCTGCTCACAGTGTACCGTAGTCAGCAGGCTGAACCTATTTTACAAAACAAAAATGGGTAAAACTCACCTCTATGGTCCGCAGTGAGTAGGATTCGAACCTACGCGGGAAGATCCCATCTGATTTCTAGTCAGACGCCTTAACCACTCGGCCATCACTGCTTTATAAATCCCTCCTTGAGATCTATTTTTTCGATTTATAATTTATTTTTGGCTTGTATAAATACAATAGATCTTTTGTAATGGCTGAGTGGCTAAGAATCTCATGGGAAGGTCCAGGCGTAGGTTCGTATCCTACTCAACTTTTTATTTTTAATTTTATCCAAAGCCAAACAATATTTTATTCATCAAATATACACAATGGGATTTTTATTTTTGTATTTTGATTTATATATACAAGAAGGTACATTAGTTTATGAGAGAGTATAGCATTGATGTTTTTACATGGTTGGCGCAGGTCCTTAATTAACAGATAATTTTATTATTAATTATAAGTAGGTAATTTGTGGGAAAATTTAAAGAATATTAATAGGTACATTGTAGCATAATTTGAAGAATGTTAATAGGTACATTGTACATATGTACAATAGGTACATATGTCAAAGCATATATATATATATATGCTTTGACAAGCTGCTGGTTTCCTGTCACCGTAGTGACCCCTCAAGGATGCTCAAAACAATTCTAAATGCCATATATATGGTCAATTAAGCAAGAAACTATGCTAAGTAAGGGAGACATTTCTAAATCAAAAACGTGTTGACAATAGGATCCGGAGCAGTGATGGCCGAGTGGTTAAGGCGTCTGACTAGAAATCAGATGGGATCTTCCCGCGTAGGTTCGAATCCTACTCACTGCGGAGGACTTTGTGGAGTTTTGACTTGGACTAAATCTGATCATCTTAATTTTATTTATTTATTTATTTATTTATTTATTTATTTATTTATTTACATCCAGGAAGGTACATTGGGTTTATGACAGTACATAACATTGATCTTCGACAACCTACTAAATTATCGTATTGTTGGTAAACATAGTGAGAAAAATAGTAATAGGTACAGTAATTAGTACAGTAATAGGTACAGTAATTAGTACAGTAATAGGTACAGTAATTAGTACAGTAATTAGTACAGTGATAGGTACAGTAATTAGTACAGTAATAGGTACAGTAATTAGTACAGTGATAGGTACAGTAATTAGTACAGTAATTAGTACAGTAATAGGTACAGTAATTAGTACAGTGATAGGTACAGTAATTAGTACAGTGATAGGTACAGTAATTAGTACAGTGATAGGTACAGTAATTAGTACAGTAATAGGTACAGTAATTAGTACAGTAATAGGTACAGTAATTAGTACAGTAATAGGTACAGTAATTAGTACAGTGATAGGTACAGTAATTAGTACAGTGATAGGTACAGTAATTAGTACAGTAATTAGTACAGTGATAGGTACAGTAATTAGTACAGTAATAGGTACAGTAATTAGTACAGTAATAGGTACAGTAATTAGTACAGTAATTAGTACAGTGATAGGTACAGTAATTAGTACAGTAATAGGTGCAGTAATTAGTACAGTAATTAGTACAGTGATAGGTACAGTAATTAGTACAGTAATAGGTACAGTAATTAGTACAGTGATAGGTACAATAATTAGTACAGTGATAGGTGCAGTAATTAGTACAGTAATAGGTACAGTAATTAGTACAGTGATAGGTACAGTAATTAGTACAGTAATAAGTACAGTAATTAGTACAGTAATAGGTACAATAATTAGTACAGTAATAGGTACAACAATAGGTACAGTAATTAGTAATAGGTACAATAATTAGTACAGTGATAGGTACAATAATTAGTACAGTAATAGGTACAATAATTAGTACAGTAATAGGTACAATAAGAACATAAGAACATAAGAACAAAGGTAACTGCAGAAGGCCTATTGGCCCATACGAGGCAGCTCCTATTCTATAACCACCCAATCCCACTCATATACTTGTCCAACCCGTGCTTGAAACAATCGAGGGACCCCACCTCCACAATGTTACGCGGCAATTGGTTCCACAAATCAACAACCCTGTTACTGAACCAGTATTTACCCAAGTCTTTCCTAAATCTAAACTTATCCAATTTATATCCATTGTTTCGTGTTCTGTCCTGTGTTGATACTTTTAATACCCTATTAATATCCCCCCGGTTATGTCCATTCATCCACTTGTAAACCTCTATCATGTCACCCCTAACTCTTCGCCTTTCCAGTGAATGCAACTTAAGCTTTGTTAATCTTTCTTCATATGAAAGATTTCTAATTTGGGGAATTAACTTAGTCATCCTACGCTGGACACGTTCAAGTGAATTTATATCCATTCTATAATATGGCGACCAAAACTGAACTGCATAATCTAAATGGGGCCTAACTAGAGCAAGATATAGCTTGAGAACCACACCAGGTGTCTTGTTACTAACGCTGCGATTAATAAATCCAAGTGTCCGATTTGCCTTATTACGAACATTTATGCATTGATCCTTTTGTTTTAAATTCTTACTAATCATAACTCCCAAATCCCTTTCGCAATCCGACTTCGCAATCACAACACCATCTAGCTCGTATCTTGTAACTCTATCATCATTACCTAACCTCAGAACTTTACATTTATCAGCATTAAACTGCATCTGCCAATCCTTTGACCATTTCAAAACCCTATCTAGATCAACTTGAAGTGATAGTGAGTCCTCCTCCGAATTAATTTCCCTACCGATTTTCGTATCATCGGCAAATTTGCAAATGTTGCTACTCAAACCTGAATCTAAATCATTTATATATATTATAAACAACAGAGGTCCCAGGACAGAGCCCTGAGGTACTCCACTTACAACATTTTCCCACTCTGACTTGATTCCATTTATACTAACTCTCTGTTTCCTTTGGTATAGCCATGCCCTAATCCAGCTTAATATAGCACCCCCAATACCATGAGACTCTATCTTTTTAATCAGTCTTTCATGTGGCACTGTATCAAAAGCTTTGCTAAAGTCAAGGTATACAACATCGCAATCCTTACCACTATCAACTGCCTCAACAATGCTAGAATAAAAAGATAACAAATTTGTTAAACATGAACGGCCATTTATAAAACCATGTTGCGACTCAATTATTAATTTATGTTTTTCAAGATGAAGACGAATTTTATTTGCTATTATAGATTCGAGTAACTTTCCCACAATAGACGTTAGGCTAATTGGTCGATAGTTAGACGCAAGTGATCTATCTCCTTTCTTAAAAACTGGTATCACATTAGCAACTTTCCAAAACTCTGGCACTCTGCCTGACTCTATTGATTTATTAAATATGGTTGACAGTGGGTCACAAAGCTCCTCTTTGCATTCTTTAAGCACCCTAGCAAACACTTCATCCGGCCCTGGGGATTTGTTTGGTTTGAGTTTTACTATTTGTTTAAGAACATCCTCCCTGGTAACTGCTAAACTCGTCAACCTGTCCTCGTCGCCACCCACATAGACTTGTTCGGCTGAAGGCATATTGTTAAGTTCCTCTTTAGTAAATACAGATACAAAATATTTATTAAAAATACTACTCATCTCTTCATCACTATCTGTTATTTGACCTGTCTCAGTTTTTAATGGACCTATCCTTTCCCTAGTCTTAGTACGATATAACTGAAAAAACCCTTTAGGATTTGTCTTTGCTTGCCCTGCTATGCGAACTTCATAGTTTCTTTTTGCTTTCCTTATCTCTTTTTTAACATTTCTAACCAGTTGTACGAATTCCTGTTCTAAAGTGACCTCCCCATTTTTAATCCTTTTGTACCAAGCTCTCTTTTTACCTATAAGGTTCTTCAAATTCTTTGTTATCCACTTTGGGTCATTAGTATACGATCTATTCAATTTGTATGGTATACTACGTTCCTGTGCTTTGTTTAGAATATTCTTAAATAAGTTATATATTGAATCCACATCGAAATCCCCATTTAAGTCACCTATCGCTGGGTTCATGTCTCGCTCCAAGACCGGCCCACACCCCATACCCAAGACTTTCCAATCAATTTGACCCAAAAAATTTCTTAGGCTATTAAAATCAGCTTTTCGAAAATCTGGCACTTTAACAGAATTTTCTCCTACTGGTCTATTCCATTCTATGCTAAATCTGATTTCTTTGTGATCACTGCTCCCTAGCTCACTCCCTATTTCGATGTCATTAATTTGTGTTTCCCTGTTAGTTAACACTAAATCTAAAATATTATTTTCCCGTGTTGGTTCCTTAATGTGTTGCGTAAGAAAGCAATCGTCAATTAATTCTAGAAAATCTTCTGCTTCACTATTCCCTGTTTTGTTCAACCAGTTTATTCCGCTAAAATTAAGGTCACCCATGACATAAATACTGTTAGATCTAGATGTTCTAGATATTTCATCCCATAGATGCTTTGCTTCCATTCTGTCTAAATTTGGTGGCCTATATATTACTCCTATTATAATATTATTAGCTTTTTCGTTTAATTCAATCCAAATAGTTTCTGTGTGTGGCTCTGTTTTGATTCCCTCTTTGAGACTACATTTCAAATTGTCCCTAACATATATGGCTACTCCACCTCCTCGTCTAATATATCTATCTGTGTGAAATAGTTTAAATCCATATATTTGATATTCAGCTAATAGTTCTCTATTTTCTACATTCATCCACGTTTCGGTAAGTGCAATAATATCTATTTTTTCTGTGCAGACAAGAGCATTTAATTCGTTAATTTTATTTCTTAGACTTCTACTGTTAGTGTAATATACCCTAAGTGAATTGTTATTTTGCGGACCTTCTCTTTCCCTGATCGTTTTGCCAATTCCTTTCTCCCACAAACACATACTTTTATTACCTCCTTCCTCCAAATCAATTCCCATACCTCTATCTACTAACAGTTTAAACCCAAACAAACACCTCTAACCACTTCTTCTAACGAGTTCGCAACAGCAACAACCCCAGCTCTCGATAGATGCACCCCATCACGAGCATACATTTCATTTCTTCCATAGAAGTGTTCCCAGTTGTCTATGAAAGATATTGCATTTGATTTGCAATATCTTTCCAGCCGGCAATTGACACCAAGTGCCCTCGATATCCATTCATTTCCCACTCCCTTTCTTGGAAGAATGCCACATATGATCGGGATTCCTCCCTTGCTCCTAACTAACTCTATGGCTGTTTTATACCTCTGAATCAGTTCCTCACTCCTAATAATTAGTACAGTAATAGGTACAATAATTAGTACAGTAATAGGTACAATAATTAGTACAGTAATAGGTACAATAATTAGTACAGTGATAGGTACAATAATTAGTACAGTAATAGGTACAATAATTAGTACAGTAATAGGTACAATAATTAGTACAGTAATAGGTACAATAATTAGTACAGTGATAGGTACAATAATTAGTACAGTAATAGGTACAATAATTAGTACAGTAATAGGTACAATAATTAGTACAGTAATAGGTACAATAATTAGTACAGTAATAGGTACAATAATTAGTACAGTGATAGGTACAATAATTAGTACAGTAATAGGTACAATAATTAGTACAGTAATAGGTACAATAATTAGTACAGTAATAGGTACAATAATTAGTACAGTGATAGGTACAATAATTAGTACAGTAATAGGTACAATAATTAGTACAGTAATAGGTACAATAATTAGTACAGTAATAGGTACAATAATTAGTACAGTAATAGGTACATCAATAGGTACAGTAATTAGTGATAGGTACAATAATTAGTACAGTGATAGGTACAATAATTAGTACAGTAATAGGTACAATAATTAGTACAGTAATAGGTACAGTAATTAGTACAGTAATAGGTACAGTAATTAGTACAGTAATAGGTACAATAATTAGTACAGTAATTAGTACAGTAATTAGTACAGTAATAGGTACAATAATTAGTACAGTAATAGGTACAATAATTAGTACAGTAATAGGTACAGTAATTAGTACAGTAATAGGTACAGTAATTAGTACAGTAATAGGTACAATAATTAGTACAGTAATTAGTACAGTAATAGGTACAATAATTAGTACAGTAATAGGTACAGTAATTAGTACAGTAATAGGTACAATAATTAGTACAGTGATAGGTACAGTAATTAGTACAGTAATAGGTACAATAATTAGTACAGTAATAGGTACAGTAATTAGTTCAGTAATAGGTACAATAATTAGTACAGTAATAGGTACAGTAATTAGTACAGTAATTAGTACAGCAATAGGTACAGTAATTAGTTCAGTAATAGGTACAATAATTAGTACAGTAATAGGTACAGTAATTAGTACAGTAATTAGTACAGCAATAGGTACAGTAATTAGTTCAGTAATAGGTACAATAATTAGTACAGTAATAGGTACAGTAATTAGTACAGTAATAGGTACAGTAATTAGTACAGTAATTAGTACAGCAATAGGTACAGTAATTAGTACAGTAATAGGTACAATAATTAGTACAGTAATAGGTACAGTAATTAGTACAGTAATAGGTACAGTAATTAGTACAGTAATTAGTACAGCAATAGGTACAGTAATTAGTACAGTAATAGGTACAATAATTAGTACAGTAATAGGTACAGTAATAGGTACAGTAATTAGTACAGTAATTAGTACAGCAATAGGTACAGTAATTAGTGATAGGTACAAGAGTAACAGAAGGAACATTCTCCTATATTAGCAGTAGAACATGAGTAAGGTGAGTGTGAAGAGTGACATTAGAGTGTGAGAATGAGCCAGAGTGAATATGAACGCTCAATAATGAACAGAAATACAACTATAATGAGTTGAAACAAATCCAAATTATCATTATTTAAGACGAATGATGTGTCCAGCGACCTCTGTGTTCTGTCTGGCAACTGTCTTAACTTCTCCTTGAAGAAGGAGTCCGCCATCTCTTATGGGGGGGACTTGCTGCGGTCATAATAGTTCCCTTGTTCACCTAAATATGTAAATAAAAGGTTGTAAATAAAAATATTTCACTAAAATTATACCTCCGCAGTGAGTAGGATTCGAACCTACGCGGGAAGATCCCATCTGATTTCTAGTCAGACGCCTTAACCACTCGGCCATCACTGCTCCTATACTGATATATACTAACACTTTATATTTCTTTATTAACTAAAGATATATACAAATAAGAACCTTGTACTTACCTAGTTGTGTTTGCGGGGGTTGAGCTCTGGCTCTTTGGTCCCGCCTCTCAACTGTCAATCAACTGGTGTACAGATTCCTGAGCCTACTGGGCTCTATCATATCTACATTTGAAACTGTGTATGGAGTCAGCCTCCACCACATCACTGCCTAATGCATTCCATCTGTTAACTACTCTGGCACTGAAAAAGTTCTTTCTAACGTCTCTGTGGCTCATGTGGGTACTCAGTCTCCACCTGTGTCTCCATTAGTGTTAAACAGCCTTTATCTACCTATACATTTATCTAATGTCTGTATGTCTGCAAACTTAACAAGTGTTAAGTCTGCAGACACAAACAACATGCCCAACATACCCAACAACATACCCAACATGCCCAACATGAACCCTAGTCCTGGCTTTGTTGCTGTAGACTCTTGCCCTTCACAATACACAAATGCCCCAACCTTCTAAACCAACGTGACCTGACTTAAGGCTATTATCCACCTTTCCCTTATTTTTACTCCTTATTCTTACCTTTCCTCCTTGTTCTTATCTTTCCCTCACCTTCCTCACCTGCCCGTGAAGATCAAACATCATATTCACTCCAAACATCTACCATCTGCCCGGTTTGCCTAACCTGTTAGGCCAGGTTTGCCTAACCTGTTAGGTCAGGTTTGCCTAATAAGCCGAGTTTTCCAAATGTTATATATTTTTCTAAACAAATTTTATTTGAATTGATCAAAACTTGCCATTATATTATATATGACTTTTTTGAGTTAAAACTAACATAGACATACGACCTGACCTAAACTAGCCTAACATAACCTATCCTAACCTAACGTATTCTAACCTATCCTATCCTAACCAAAATTAACATAACTAAGTCAGTAATTCATGTTCTTAATATAATATAATAATATTAATTTAAATAAACCCTTTAAAAACTATTTTTTTAAATAAAGAAAATCACTCTGCCTATTAGGCAAATCGGGCCTTACATAGTAGGCCAAGTAGTGCGTTCTGGCTATTAGATGCCTCTTGAGTTAAATAGTGTCTTTATCTATCCTATCAATTCCTTTGAGAATCTTGTATGTGGTGATCATGTCCCCTCTTACTCTTCTGTCTTCCAGCGACGTGAGGTTTAATGTGTGATAAATCATCCCATTAGGCGAGTACAACAGTTGACAAATTCCTGTTTACCTGAATTTACCTGAGGGCCAACATCTCTCCAGTAACCATGACGGAGACAGGAAGCCGACGGGTTGTCAATACCCCCTCCCCACCCCCTTTAAAATTTCAGTTTTGGTATTTAGGACTTGGGCGGGTAGGCGGTTCCGTGGGTCAGTAGCCGTGTGGGTGAAAGAGCATCTCTTGTTCTCAGTCCAACATTGTGGCTTGTTGAGCTTGACACTGTTGCTCAGGACGACGCGTCCAACAGCCTGGTTGATCAGTCCAGCAACCAGGAGGTATGGTCGACGACCGGGCCGCGGGGACGCTAAGCCCCGGAAGCACCTCAAGGTAAGGTTCTGAAGATGTTGTCCGGATCAACATCCTCCAAACTGTTCGGTATAATAAAAAGTAATCTGCGTCTGGGATGCTCTCGGACGCAGGTTCGAATCCTCGTCACGGCCCTTGTGGATTTGTTCATTATAATAAAAGGTTCAATAAGCTCCAGCCTGTCATGTGTGGTGTGTAGTGTTGTTAGCCCTGAGGCCCTCAACCCTTCCTGGTATGTGTGTTGACTTAGCTTTGGAGTGATTTTTGTTGCCCGGTGTTGCACTCTCTCCAAAGTTGGCATTTCGTTTTGAAGTTGAGGTTTCCACCATTTATTAAAATTATAATTAAACAAATAACAACAATAATATTAATGTGACTGATAATTCGAAGTCCAATCGGAGAGATTATCAATATTTCTATGGTTTACCTTTACTCTATAGCAATTTCTATTTTCTGTAGTGAGAAAACGTTTAAAGAAAACGCATAACTCTGATTAGAAAATTAAGGGAAACTATTTTCATCCGACTTAGTCTTCCCAACGGAAAAAAATATTTATTTATTTATCTATGTATTTATTAGAAGAGATAGAGAGGCAGTGCCTCTCTATCTCTTCCACCCTGTGACAAGCCGCCGGCTTCCTGTCCTCGTCGAGGTCACTAGTGTGTTAGTGGCTCTCAGGTAAACCGCGTGTTGCTGGCATTCTTATCCTCGACCAGTGCTACAGGTGAATTAGTGAAGGAAATACTACCAGAATACCTAAGGAACTCCATTGGGATTCGTGATCCCAAATTTGTGGAAGGAGCTGGTCAGTGGGACACTCTTGCCAACTCTCTCCCTCGACCAACTTTTCTAAACGACGGTAAACAGTCCAAGTGGGATAGCCCCATAGTGGAGAACATCGCCACATTATTGCTGGAGGCAGCTTCCAGGAAGGACAGAGCCCGTCTTCTAGCTGTGCAAGCGCCCCATGCCGGGGACTTCCTGTTGGTAGTCCCTAATTCCGCCTTGGGCACCCGCCTGGACCATCGGGCCCTAAGTATTGGTGTTGCTCTGCGCCTTGCCGCCCCTATCTCCACCGAGCACCGGTGTATTTGCGGCCATGCACGGGCAGACCAATACGGCAGCCATGGTCTCATCTGTCGTAAGACACAGGGAAAGATTGCCAGACATGAAGCAGTCAATGACATCATCAAGAGAAGTTTGGCTTCAGCTGGGTGCCCAGCACAAAGGGAACCTCAGTGGTGCAGGCCTGACTGTTACGAACCCGGATCCAGCGTCCGAGCAAGGAGCAGTGACAACCACGCCATCTGTGGGTCAGCTCCCGAAACCCCCGCCAAACGGACGACGACACCTAGTGAGGACAGCGTGTACTGGCCTCGAGGACCAGTTTCCAGTCTGGTTCAGCGCTCAACACCGCCGCCCCTGACCTCTGGTGAGGTGGTGCTCCGACGACAGCGCCATCTATGGACTGGATACGTCAGGTGTTTGCGCCCGAGCCCGTAAGTGTGGTGTTTTAGTGTCCCTGTTATTGATGACGTGTCTGCTTACAGAGCCGACCTGGGACCACTGTGATGGAAGTGGAGTCAGTCTACCCGAGGCAGCCAGTCTCCATACTGTGAAGTTTGCTGCAGCTGTTGTGACGTCGTCCCCCCGGAAGAACACTGTGGTGTGTTAAGCCTGCCAGTGGAGTGGCAGGGAAAGGATTTACCCGGGACCGACGGTTGGAGACGATAATCCACTGGGGTATTGAGGACAGGAGGGTGATTGGTGATATCACGAGACTCCTGTCTAGGGCGTACCTCTTTTATCGTTCGTGGAGTGGCCGTACCAGCCTTGGTGGCTCAGTACCTGCCAGCAGACCTGCTGGACGTGTGGTTGACGGCCTCCACGACGGTGCCCCCAGTGGACCTGTGTTTTGGCTGACCTGTGGCCAGGGTAGGCTCGGTATTCTCAGAAGACACGTCTTGAGGCCACGAAGAAAGCACCGCGGACTCGGCACCTAGCTTCTTGATCAAGGGTCTTCAGCAGAAGACTAGATTGTGCACGATCCCCTTGTAAAGTGTTAATACCCCTCCCCCTTGTGTACTCTTTTATTCTATATATTTAAACGGTGATGGTGAACATTATATAATATTAAGTTCTTAACTTTCTTTCCCTACTCCCTTTTAAGTTACTTGCGTCACGGATCTCATCCCTTGATAGCCAATACTGGCTTGGGAACGGATACATATATCTTCCTCTAACAACATCTGAGCAAGAACCCCGTTGCGTCCCGAGAGGGCCGTAACACTGACAACAGCCAAAAATGTCCAGATGGAGTCACCCTGCAGCCGTGGAGGGAAGGTAAACAGGTCGTGTGGGACTACACATGTGCATCCACATTGGCTGATACCTATCTACCTTACAGCACAGCTGAGGGAGGCGGGGCGGCCACCTTCAGGGAGACCCAGAAAACTAACAAGTACAGGGACCTAGAACGTTGTTACAGGTTCGTGCTAATAGGCTCTGAGACTCTGGGCGCCTGGGATAAATATGCACTTAAGTTCCTGAAGGAGCTGGGCGAAGAACTCATTGGGAAGACTAGAGACCCAAGAGCGGCCAGTTTTATGTTCCAGCGCCTCAGTGTCGCTGTTCAGAGGGGAAATGCGTGCTGTATCTTGGGTACGCACCCGACCCCCGAGGAGCTGGACGAGGTCTTCGAACATTGTTATATGTGTGTGTTGTCTGTAAACTGTAGCAATGTAATCAAATAAAATAAAATTTATGAAAAAATAGGGGTAGTAGGAGAGAAAAATATCAAAGTGTTCAGAGAGAATCCACAAGATCTTCTCTGAATACTCTTTATTTTCTTCTTCGAGGCTGTGGGTCCCTACAATTGCAGGAGAGGTTATAATAACCCAACTGTTCGTCCCTCACTCATTCAGCACCCAGCCAAACACTGCCTGCACACCACTGTCACCCTCGAGCAACCACCAGCTGATATTAAATCTAAAAATATTAAATGAGGGAGAGCAACAAATGAAGAATTTATTAATTTATAGATAATGAATAAAAACTTAATTGTACACTGCCACCATCTTCCTAAACCAGCTGAAGGTGCCTGTTACTGATCGCCCAGGGAGGACAGAGAGCAATAAACAGGCGATGAGTCACAATAACGTGGCTAAAGTAAGTTGACCAGACCACACACTAGAAGGTGAAGGGACGACGACGTTTCGGTCCGTCCTGGACCATTCTCAATCTACTTGAGAATGGTCCAGGACGGACCGAAACGTCGTCGTCCCTTCAACTTCTAGTGTGTGGTTTGGTCAACAGAGATCAATAAACATGAACTCAGAGGGCGTAGGAATCTTGGTAAAATGTTTAGGGATTATTGAACTCCTACTTTACTAATTTAGGTTCAAGGGCAACTTTAATATCCATTAAGGTGGAGGAGGACACAGAGGACTTCCAAATACTACACATATATACTGTACTACATATAAAAATGACTCATTATTAAAAGGAGGACAGATGTTACTAAACACAAAATACATTAAATCACTTTTTTTAATTAAAACACGGATATTGAAACCAATTTTGAGATATATCCTAGCCTAATAAAACATTCCTAAGAGGCAAATGTCCTCTACCGATGCACATGAATGTTCAAACACAATTTACCTTAATCTTACAATGGCCAGAGATGCCCAAAGACACACTCAACTTAATATTTTCTTAACCTATATCAGTAGGAACACGCTCTTCCCACTCTAAGTTTTCCTAGGACAAAATAAACCTTCTCAATACTCGAGCCAATTGAAAGTCTCACTGTAGATTCATGTGTTGATTAGCTCCGCCCACCCTAGGCCTCCCTGGCTAGGGTATAGGCCTCCCTGGCTAGGGTATAGGCCTCCCTGGCTAGGCTATAGGCCTCCCTGGCTAGGCTATAGGCCTCCCTGGCTAGGCTATAGGCCTCCCTGGCTAGGCTATAGGCCTCCCTGGCTAGGGTATAGGCCTCCCTGGCTAGGGTATAGGCCTCCCTGGCTAGGGTATAGGCCTCCCTGGCTAGGGTATAGGCCTTCCTGGCTAGGGTATAGGCCTCCCTGGCTAGGCTATAGGCCTCCCTGGCTAGGCTATAGGCCTCCCTGGCTAGGCTATAGGCCTCCCTGGCTAGGCTATAGGCCTCCCTGGCTAGGGTATAGGCCTCCCTGGCTAGGGTATAGGCCTCCCTGGCTAGGCTATAGGCCTCCCTGGCTAGGGTATAGGCCTCCCTGGCTAGGGTATAGGCCTCCCTGGCTAGGGTATAGGCCTCCCTGGCTAGGCTATAGGCCTCCCTGGCTAGGGTATAGGCCTCCCTGGCTAGGCTATAGGCCTCCCTGGCTAGGGTATAGGCCTCCCTGGCTAGGCTATAGGCCTCCCTGGCTAGGGTATAGGCCTCCCTGGCTAGGCTATAGGCCTCCCTGGCTAGGCTATAGGCCTCCCTGGCTAGGCTATAGGCCTCCCTGGCTAGGGTATAGGCCTCCCTGGCTAGGGTATAGGCCTCCCTGGCTAGGCTATAGGCCTCCCTGGCTAGGCTATAGGCCTCCCTGGCTAGGCTATAGGCCTCCCTGGCTAGGCTATAGGCCTCCCTGGCTAGGGTATAGGCCTCCCTGGCTAGGCTATAGGCCTCCCTGGCTAGGCTATAGGCCTCCCTGGCTAGGCTATAGGCCTCCCTGGCTAGGGTATAGGCCTCCCTGGCTAGGGTATAGGCCTCCCTGGCTAGGCTATAGGCCTCCCTGGCTAGGGTATAGGCCTCCCTGGCTAGGCTATAGGCCTCCCTGGCTAGGGTATAGGCCTCCCTGGCTAGGCTATAGGCCTCCCTGGCTAGGGTATAGGCCTCCCTGGCTAGGCTATAGGCCTCCCTGGCTAGGCTATAGGCCTCCCTGGCTAGGCTATAGGCCTCCCTGGCTAGGGTATAGGCCTCCCTGGCTAGGGTATAGGCCTCCCTGGCTAGGCTATAGGCCTCCCTGGCTAGGCTATAGGCCTCCCTGGCTAGGCTATAGGCCTCCCTGGCTAGGCTATAGGCCTCCCTGGCTAGGGTATAGGCCTCCCTGGCTAGGCTATAGGCCTCCCTGGCTAGGCTATAGGCCTCCCTGGCTAGGCTATAGGCCTCCCTGGCTAGGCTATAGGCCTCCCTGGCTAGGCTATAGGCCTCCCTGGCTAGGGTATAGGCCTCCCTGGCTAGGCTATAGGCCTCCCTGGCTAGGCTATAGGCCTCCCTGGCTAGGGTATAGGCCTCTCCTGAAAGTTCCTAATTGTTTCTGTACAATTGTGAAATGTTCACACGCTATAGACCCGCCATATATGGCAACAGTCACCCAACGACATTTGGGACTACAAATTCAAATCTAATTCAAATGTTTATTCAGGTAAAGTACTTCCATACAAGGTGAGATACAAACATTGCTAGGTTTATAGATAGAGCTAGTACATACAATGCCTAAAGCCACTATTACGCAAAGCGTTTCCGGCAGGAAAAACATTAATGACTAAAACTTAAACGTAGAACTACAGTTTATTGGCCCTGTAATTCGTCCCTGGCTAGTGGGGATAGGAGGAACAGGGGGAACGGTTGGAAAGGGGATTGGAAAGAGGATTGGTGATCAGAAGATTAGGGAATAGGGGGATTGGACAGCAGGAGGGGACGAGTGGCCTGAAACTTCCCACGTGCCTAAGGGAAATTTCACTCGAGTAGTTTATGGCCATTTCTGACCAGCCAGGGATTCGAACCCGGGATTCCCGATTGTAAGTCGAGAACTAGACGATATATAATAACAAAAATCGGTTAATTTAAAAAAAAAACTCCTCCGCAGTGAGTAGGATTCGAACCTACGCGGGAAGATCCCATCTGATTTCTAGTCAGACGCCTTAACCACTCGGCCATCACTGCTCTACATTAACCAATGTTTACATGAAAAAAAATTATTATATACACTGTATTGAATGATTTAAGTTTACTTCAAGTGCTAATTAACTGTTAATACAACAATAATTAACATTTACGCTCCATCTAAGCACCTGACAGCTGAATTGCCACCTAAAAAAAACATTCTACAAGACACCAACAATATGATAATGGGGGAAAAAATATAATATTAATTAATATAAATAATGTATATATATTTATTAAATTCCAAGCAATGATGGCCGAGTGGTTAAGGCGTCTGACTAGAAATCAGATGGGATCTTCCCGCGTAGGTTCGAATCCTACTCACTGCGGAGGGTTAGTAAATCTGTTTTTCCTGAGCATAAACATTCAATGGTTCTGTCATTATTTGGGATAAATTGGCTTGTGGATCCATACAGCATGTATGGCGGGTCATACAGCATGTATGGCGGGTCATACAGCATGTATGGCGGGTCATACAGCATGTATGGCGGGTCATACAGCATGTATGGCGGGTCATACAGCATGTATGGCGGGTCATACAGCATGTATGGCGGGTCATACAGCATGTATGGCGGGTCATACAGCATGTATGGCGGGTCATACAGCATGTATGGCGGGTCATACAGCATGTATGGCGGGTCATACAGCATGTATGACGGGTCATACAGCATGTATGGCGGGTCATACAGCATGTATGGCGGGTCATACAGCATGTATGGCGGGTCATACAGCATGTATGGCGGGTCATACAGCATGTATGACGGGTCATACAGCATGTATGGCGGGTCATACAGCATGTATGGCGGGTCATACAGCATGTATGACGGGTCATACAGCATGTATGGCGGGTCATACAGCATGTATGGCGGGTCATACAGCATGTATGGCGGGTCATACAGCATGTATGGCGGGTCATACAGCATGTATGACAGGGCAAAAAGACTGCCTACGAAAAGTCTGATGTAAAAGGCCATTCACATCATTCTACTCGATTCCCCCCAGAGGAGAGGCTGAACTGCCCGAAGCCAACCACAACAGTTTCATGAATCACCCGGCTTCCAGCCCCTTCCCCCTACTATCCCAGTTCCTGTCTCCTGTCTGGGACGGCGACAGTCCCTGTCTCCTGTCTGGGACGGCGACAGTCCCTGTCTCCTGTCTGGGACGGGGACAGTCCCTGTCTCAGCCCCGCAATCCAATCAAAATTCTGAACTTGGAATTAAGTAAAGAGGCAGCCCGAACAGGGACTCGAACCCTGGACCCTTAGGTTAAAAGCCTAATGCTCTACCGACTGAGCTATCCGGGCTTGTAGGAAGTTCATTTTGTCTCTAACAAAAAAAGTTTTTTAGTTTTGTAAACTGTAAATGTTTGGGATTGTTATATAAAGCACTGAGGGAGATTACACAGCCTGACTCTATGTGTGGTGGTGTATCTTGGCTGGCTGGCTGGCTGGGTGGTTGGCTGCATGGCTGGATGGATGGCTACTGGCTGGCTGGCTGGTTGGCTGGCTGGATGGATGGATGGCTGCTGGGTGGTTGGCTGGCTGGCTGGCTGGCTGGCTGGCTGGCTGGCTGGTTGGCTGGCTGGCTGGCTGGCTTCTGGCTGCCTGGCTTCTGGCTGCCTGGCTGGCTGCCTGGCTGGCTGGCTGGCTGCTGGCTGCCTGGCTGCTGGCTGCCTGGCTGCTGGTTGCCTGGCTGGCTACCTGCCTGGCTATCTGGCTGGCTGGCTGCTTGGCTGGCTGCTTGGCCGACTGACTGGCTGACTGCCCGAATAAAGTCTTAGGATAAAACTATGGCCAAAAATGTTTCTTGACAGCCTGTCCTCGTCAACACAACTCATCCTCCAACACAGCGCGTCCTCATAAGCTCAGCCCGTCGGAGTCGGCCCTAGTGCCGGCCTCTAAGAGATATCAGCATCTATAGTGACCCCCCCCCCCCCCCGCAATGAAATCTTCACTAAGTCCAGAGATTTGTTTCTCATAAAGGTGAGAGAGAGAGAGAGAGAGAGAGAGAGAGAGAGAGAGAGAGAGAGAGAGAGAGAGAGAGAGAGAGAGAGAGAGAGAGAGAGAGAGAGAGAGAGAGAGATTATGAGAACCTGGTAAATCCAATTGAAAAACACAAACAGGCAAGTAGATCCAAGCAGTGATGGCCGAGTGGTTAAGGCGTCTGACTAGAAATCAGATGGGATCTTCCCGCGTAGGTTCGAATCCTACTCACTGCGGATAATGTTTTGTAGTCTAATTTTATCCGCATATATCTTCGCCATCCTGATCACCGTCAGTGACATAGTGACGTAATACTGGCGGGAAAGTCTTGGGCATGGCGGCGCTATGACCTTAAGAAACTTGTTGACTCTAGTTATTTACTCCAGGAAGGTCAATTAGGTCATGAATGGTAGGACAGTTTACCGAATCATCGCCTAATTATGCTCCCAGCCCGGATAGCTCAGTCGGTAGAGCATTAGGCTTTTAACCTAAGGGTCCAGGGTTCGAGTCCCTGTTCGGGCGAGTCGTTTTAGTCAGTAGAAAAGTATATACGATGCATATTCTGTAAAGTTTTTGTGTATATAATTTCGGAAATCTTTGCCCCAAACACTTTACACTTACAAGTCATTTAGATCGTCCAGAGACACTTACAACTATGGGCACTTGTGGAGTCCTTAACAACCCATCCTCGTGTGTATATAGTACTTTTTGTAACTATGTCGACCATCGTCCATCCAACGTAATGGGCAGTTAGATAGTAGCATTTGGTACTATTCACTTTATACAGTTGAGAAATAAAGCTAAAATCCAAACCTAAATATCCCAAGGCCTAGTATAGCTTATATAACACATTGAAGCCTATTAAGAATCATCAAAATTTGCCTCACTATACCTATTAATAATTTATCAGTTAGGTTAAGGCTCTGACCAAACCGCTTTGCGTGTTGCTTTACAATAATGTAAAAACATCAATGTTATGTACTCTTACAAACCCAATATATAGTCTCCGTGGTGTAGTGGTAAGACACTCGCCTGGCGTTCCGCGAGCGCTATGTCATGGGTTCGTATCCTGGCCGGGGAGGATTTACTGGGCGCAATTCCTTAACTGTAGCCTCTGTTTAACGCAACAGTAAAATGTGTACTTGGTTGTAACAACGATTCTTCGCGGCGGGGATCGTATTCCAGGGACCATAGGATTAAGGACTTGCCCGAAACGCTACGCGTACTAGTGGCTGTACAAGAATGTAACAACTCTTGTATATATCTCAAAAAAAAAAAAAATATACCTTCTTGTATAAATAAATAAAACCATATATGTACTACATTATATTAGACCTAGTAGGAGAGTTAACTTGCATTAACAAATACAAACCTTTTCCACTTTGTCCAAAATCAATTGTATCACAATCTAAATAAAGTCAAAAATGCACAAAGCGTTTCGGGCATAACTTGAACATGATTCAATTAATTTACCTGAATTTACCCGAGGGTCCAGTTGAACTCTTTAGTGGCCTAATCCGACGACGACAGGAAGCCGGCGACTTGTCAAATGTTACCCCCCCCCCCCCGCCCAATTTTCCTGTTAGTGTTTAACAATGTAAACACTTGACAAGGCATACAACCCTTGTGTATATTAGCCACGGAGTGAAGAAACAATGACTCGTGCCCGGGGCTATACATGCCCATGCCCGGGGCTATACATGCCCATGCCCGGGGCTATACATGCCCATGCCCGGGGCTATTCCTGCCCGTGCCACCTCCTGGGATGGGTTATTCTTCATCTATTAATCAGGAAACAATGGGTCCTGTCGTGGGGTCTCGCCTGCTGCCCCCCACTGCCAGCCTCACCACACTGTAGCTCCTCTCTACAACTTTACGAAAACGAATAACTTTTTTTTTTTTTTGAGATATATACAAGAGTTGTTACATTCTTGTACAGCCACTAGTACGCGTAGCGTTTCGAGCAAGTCCTTAATCCTATGGTCCCTGGAATACGATCCCCTGCCGCGAAGAATCGTTTTTTCATCCAAGTACACATTTTACTGTTGCGTTAAACAGAGGCTACAGTTAAGGAATTGCGCCCAGTAAATCCTCCCCGGCCAGGATACGAACCCATGACATAGCGCTCGCGGAACGCCAGGCGAGTGTCTTACCACTACACCACGGAGACTGCTAGGAAATAATGGAAAGGAAACTCTGTCAACAAACTCTGTAGGAAACTCTGTAGGAGTTTCTGTAGGAAACTCTGTCAACAAACTATACTCCATTGACACACCGGCCGTGGCCCTTCCTATATACATAGTTCGTGTAGCCCTAATGCTTATCTTAGCCGACAGTAGTGACGAATATATTTACCTACACTTCGACACAGTCGGGAACACTTCGACACAGTCGGGAACACTTCGACACAGTCGGAAACACTTCGACACAGTTGGGAACACTTCGACACAGTCGGAAACACTTCGACACAGTCGGAAACACTTCGACACAGTCGGGAACACTTCGACACAGTCGGGAACACTTCGACACAGTCGGAAACACTTCGACACAGTCGGGAACACTTCGACACAGTCGGAAACACTTCGACACAGTCGGAAACACTTCGACACAGTCGGAAACACTTTGATACAGTCGGGAACACTCCCACACAGGACCGGTGGTGACTCCCAACTGAACCGTTCGAGACGTGTCTCTCCGGAGTGAAGCCATTCATGACACCGCTCGAAGCGTGTCTCAACGCCTCACAACACTGCTTATTAAAATGTTTCACTCATCTCCAATAATAATTATAATAATCATCATTTTATATTGAAGCAAAAGTACATACATACATACATAAATAGGACACAAGACTATGTAGAGGATATACAGGTGAAACACGGACAAAGCCTCAAGCCATTAACACACACACAGTTTCACTCCATGATGTGGACAAAATTACCTTAAAAACACAACGAAATTAAAACTAATTGAGATCAAAGGCAGAACTGAATTGAAGTAGAGAAATAGAACAAAATAATTATATACATGGTCACTGGAACATCAGAAATTGCAGCCGATTGTAATTTTCACAATAAATTCAAAGGAATAACAAATTTTATTATTTTTTTTACACAGCAGATAACAGCTGTACTAAGTACAG
The DNA here is from genome assembly GCF_040958095.1 of Procambarus clarkii. Lineage (NCBI taxonomy): Eukaryota > Metazoa > Arthropoda > Malacostraca > Decapoda > Cambaridae > Procambarus > Procambarus clarkii. The sequence goes on from NC_091154.1 coordinate 2,274,219, forward strand.
GTTCAGTAATTAATGTTCAATAACGCCAAACTATATTTTGACATTTAGGAAGTAAGTTAAGTTACATGGAGTTTATCAGGTAATTCTTAGTTTCTGATTTAACTTAACCTACGCTAAAATATGCATACGCTGCTAATATATATAATAACCTCTGGAGGGTTATTAAGGCCTGGCAACCACTGGAGGGTTATTTATCTGAATTTACCTAACACTCCAGTGGCCTCGATGAGGACAGCAAGCCGGGGGCTTGTCAAAGGTCCCACAATTTGTCCTCATTATTTTGTCTAGCTGATTTTAAAGTTCAGGAGTTTTTTTGCCATTCAAGGCTTCAGCGGGTAGGCGGTTCAATGGGTTTATAACATTATGGGCGAAAAAGCATCTCCTGTTTACAGTCCTATCGTCCTTTCAGCTCCTAAATTAAAGCCTATTAATCTCTGGAGGGTTGTTAAGGTCTATCAACCTCTGGAGGGTTATTAAGGCCTATCAACCTCTGGAGGGTTGTTAAGGTCTATCAACCTCTGGAGGGTTATTAAGGTCTATCAACCTCTGGAGGGTTATTAAGGCCTATCAACCTCTGGAGGGTTGTTAAGGTCTATCAACCTCTGGAGGGTTGTTAAGGTCTATCAACCTCTGGAGGGTTATTAAGGCCTATCAACCTCTGGAGGGTTGTTAAGGTCTATCAACCTCTGGAGGGTTGTTAAGGTCTATCAACCTCTGGAGGGTTATTAAGGCCTATCAACCTCTGGAGGGTTATTAAGGCCTATCAACCTCTGGAGGGTTATTAAGACCTATCAACCTCTGGAGCTTTATTAAGGCCTATCAACCTCTGGAGGGTTATTAAGACCTATCAACCTCTGGAGCTTTATTAAGGTCTATCAACCTCTGGAGGGTTATTAAGGCCTATCAACTTCTGGAGGGTTATTAAGGCCTATCAACTTCTGGAGGGTTGTTAAGGTCTATCAACCTCTGGAGGGTTGTTAAGGTCTATCAACCTCTGGAGGGTTATTAAGGTCTATCAACCTCTGGAGGGTTATTAAGGCCTATCAACTTCTGGAGGGTTATTAAGGCCTATCAACCTCTGGAGGGTTATTAAGACCTATTAACCTCTGGAGGGTTATTAAGGCCTATCAACCTCTGGAGGGTTATTAAGGCCTATCAATCTCTGGTGGGTTATTAAGGCCTATCAACCTCTGGAGGGTTATTAAGGCCTATCAACCTCTGGAGGGTTAAGGCCTATCAACCTCTGGAGGGTTATTAAGACCTATCAACCTCTGGAGGGTTATTAAGACCTATCAACCTCTGGAGGGTTATTAAGACCTATCAACCTCTGCAGGGTTGATAGGTCCTCACAAGACCGCCGGACTCGTAAGGTGATGACAATGGTAGCATTACACACAGAAATCACAATTGCGTGATGCATCAAATGAACAAATCCACAAGGGCCGTGACGAGGATTCGAACCTGCGTCCGAGAGCATCCCAGACGCTGCCTTAATCGACTGAGTAAGTTCAGTAGAACTTCAGTTTCAACTCCTTTTGACCATGTCGTAGCTCAGTCGATTAAGGCAGCGTCTGGGATGCTCTCGGACGCAGGTTCGAATCCTCGTCACGGCCCTTGTGGATTTGTTCAATGGTAGCATGCTGGGTTTGGAGCCTGCGTCGCCACGTACACGCATGTGCTTGGCTATCAGTGCCCATGGGAAGCGAGATCTAGCTCCGTGGCCCCACCGAGCAACTGGTTAAATGGTGTACTGATTTTTCTCATTTGTTTTAGTGATGTAATACCTACTCTTAAGGCTTGTTTCAAAATATCATCTCCCTGACTCGGGACAAGATGTGACAGTTAATCTTAGCATGTGCAACTCTTCAAGTAACCTCATATTTTATCTTACAAGGTCCTGCTAAACTTTCTTTAACAATAGGTGACATTTTAAGACAGACAAAAAAAAAAAAGGATCAATATAGACCAAGTTTATTTACATAAAATTTCCCACACATTTGAAATTGTTTGTTAACAAGGCACACACCATCATGACTAGAAATGACCATATTAAAGTGTGTGCCATTAAACAACAACAATACAAATATATTTCAGTACTGAACTATTTTCTTGACAAAAACAATTCACTACACTCAACAAGTTTTACATAAAAAGTGCTAAAATGTCAATTGTTTTGCAAGCTATTAACTTTGTTTGGATTCCCCTCCGCGCTTTTAATATTTGTGTGTGCAGTCTTGAGCAAAGTGCCTCCAACAATGCCAGCGAACAGCAGGAGACCGATGTGGCGGTTTGCTCGGAACTTCTGACCACAGTCGCCCGGGTTGTTGACATCCAGCGTCCACACCTGGCCGTACGTTAAAAACAAAAGGCAATCAATCAATCAATTTCTGTATTGTGAAATTTAATATACGTCAAATGTATTGGTGAAAAACCTGCTAATGGCTAAGAACATGATCACTGTGAATGGCATAATAGAGGTTCTTGGTCTACCAACAGACCGAGAACAGATTTGCAAGTTTTTATTTTCTTGTACTGTAGCTGGCAGGAAACAGAGCATCCCATGACCATCAAAACAGGTGATGTATGTCACACCCAGCAACTAGTTCCACAGTCCCTGACAGAAGAACAAGAACTTCCCAAACTAAGTTTGGGAAGCGAGGAAGCGGTCTGCCAGGCTTCATGCCTGCCCGGGGTGGTGGGTGGGAGATGGCCTGGTTTGCCCACTGACCGTGTTGGGCACAACTCTAGTACCTTCTACCCAGTGACGTCACAGATTCACTTTGTTCCCATTGTTTTGATTTGTCACGAGACTGGAGTGTTCATTCAGTGACTTTGTTGGATATATCTGCACAATCTAGGAACATCCGTGCACCATATCGGCTCCAAATGCACGCATTGTGTCAGTGAAAGCATCCACAAGCGGGACACGTAAAAGAAAGAGGTCAGTGATGACATTTGAGAAGAAAGTTGAAATAATTAAGAAGGTGGAGAGCAGAGTCCCAAGAAGTGTCGTGTGCGCTGAATATGGCATTAGCAAAGGCACTGTTTTTTATCTTCTTAAGGATAAACATATCATTTTTTTACTATTTGTTTAGAAGTGAAAGTGATAAGCCAATACAAAATAGAAAAGCAGTAAATAAAGCAAAAGTGGAAAGTGTTGATAATGCAGAGTGGGAGTGGTACAAACAGAGGTGGAAGGGAGAGCAGCAGTGAGCGTGCTTATAAATAAAATAAGATAAAATAATAAGATAAAAATCTTATCTCTGAGGGGCTGATTTACAAATGCAACATTTTACTCTCTGGAATTGCCTTTCTCAGGTGACATGCACGAAGCCCCTTTCCCCATCTGTCAACAGCATGCGGTGATCACATTTAGAATGGATGCATTAAAATACTGAGAAAATCCAAGACTTTTACATCACCCATGTCACCGATTCTGAACCAGATATACACAAAGGTCAAGATAGGTTGAATACATTCATCACGACCTCTCAATACTCACTTAAGATCCAACCATTGTAAACTATTTACCAATAGATATACAAATAATACCCTTTGTTATGCCCCTTATTACCATGACACAAATTCATTTGATGGATAAATGATGTTAATACTAACCCAAAATTTCACCACAGCACTCATGGAAGGTCCAAACTCAAATAATAACTTTTACCTTAAATTTTGGCTGCCCCACATTCATTGCTGAGGAGAGCTAAGGTTGACAGGTTATTGAAAACAGATCTAGTAGAGGCAATCTTTTTTTGGGGGGGGCGGGGGGGTGGGGTGGGGGGGGGAATCACATATTGGAACTGACCAGTTGTTTATTTAGCACCGAATTTTCCCAAAAGTGTACATTTTGCCGAGTGTTTCACATCCAGGCCCCAATTACTGCCGGGTGCACAGGGACTAACAGTGAATGAACAACACCTGATGATCCCTCGCTGCCCAGAACTTGATGTAGTGCTTTATTCCAGAGGGTAAGTGCTAACATGCTCTTTAGTTGTAATAATAAGGTGGCTCTTTCCTCCTTTCTGTAACCAACCCTCTACAGCACGACACTAAACTGACAGAGCAGGACACAACTTCCTGGACCAAACCCTCTACAGCAGGACGCTAAACTGACAGAGCAGGACACAACTTCCTGGACCAAACCCTCTACAGCAGGACACTAAACTGACAGAGCAGGACACAACTTCCTGGACCAAACCCTCTACAGCAGGACACTAAACTGACGGAGCAGGACACAACTTCCTGGACCAAACCCTCTACAGCAGGACACTAAACTGACAGAGCAGGACACAACTTCCTGGACCAAACCCTCTACAGCACGACACTAAACTGACAGAGCAGGACACAACTTCCTGGACCAAACCCTCTACAGCACGACACTAAACTGGCAGAGCAGGACACAACTTCCTGGACCAAACCCTCTACAGCAGGACACTAAACTGACAGAGCAGGACACAACTTCCTGGACCAAACCCTCTACAGCACGACACTAAACTGACAGAGCAGGACACAACTTCCTGGACCAAACCCTCTACAGCAGGACACTAAACTGACAGAGCAGGACACAACTTCCTGGACCAAACCCTCTACAGCAGGACACTAAACTGACAGAGCAGGACACAACTTCCTGGACCAAACCCTCTACAGCACGACACTAAACTGACAGAGCAGGACACAACTTCCTGGACCAAACCCTCTACAGCACGACACTAAACTGACAGAGCAGGACACAACTTCCTGGACCAAACCCTCTACAGCAGGACACTAAACTGACAGAGCAGGACACAACTTCCTGGACCAAACCCTCTACAGCAGGACGCTAAACTGACAGAGCAGGACACACCGAGCAATATGGCCTGCGTTCAAGTCCTGGCCGCAGGGAAGATTGTCTGGGCACCAATTATTAACTCTTCACCCCTGTTCACCCAGCAGTAACAGAGGACTTGTTTGTTGAACGACTGGCGGGTCGTGTTCCAGGGTAAAACTAGTAGGGTAAGGCTTACCATGAGCTATGGCAAGAGATAGCTCTCAGCCTGCTAAAAAAGTCAAAAGTAGTCTGCTCCTGTACACACCTGTGTAAAGACAAAAACTGAGAAAAAGAGCAAAAATACACACCTGGTTTGCTATGTGTGCCACAGTGGCCGTCACAGCCAGGTAGTACGGCCATGCCAGTTCGGAATTATAGCCGACGAGCAGTAAACTGGAGGTCATCATCACACCGAAGCCACTGAGCCATTTCCAGGTTGTGTCGCCAAACTTCAATGCTGTTGACTTGATGCCAATTATCACATCGTCATATTTGTCCTGAAAGGATAAATACATTACTGGTGATATATAAATAACATCATCTGTCAAGACCATGTAATTTCTTCCATGTATCAGAACATAAAATACATTTATTAACGTACCAAATAACTGAATTAGTACAGAAAAGATTATTGTAATATACTTATAAATATTAAGCAGCTCGGAGAAAATAGAAACTGATGAAATAAAAATTTGAGATACTGTATAAGAAAGCGGTATTATGCACTGATGATCGAGACAATTATCTAATGGGGATCCTGGCTATGACAATTATTATCTAATGGGGATCCTGGCTGTGACAATTATTATCTAATGGGGATCCTGGCTGTGACAATTATTATCTAATGGGGATCCTGGCTGTGACAATTATTATCTAACAGGGATCCTGGTCAAATATGAGCCTAAACCAAATAAAGGTAAACCTTGCTCATGAGGCGCAGGACGAGTGTGTCGCCACACACTGCCACGCACCACCAGGGACCCTTCTCATGTGCTGCTCATGCATAATTACCTTCCCAACATGTATGGATTTTCAAAATGGGTCTAGCATTTACCTGGTGTGCATAAATTGTGTCATATATGAGAGTCCAGGCTATGCCCGCTGTGTAGAGAGGAAGACAGATGCTCCAGTCACACGAACCAAGCACCGCAGCCCAGCCCAGGAGCGCTCCCCAGTTGAACGTGAAGCCCAGCATGAGCTGCGGCCAGTACGTTACACGTTTCATCAGGGGATATAGTACAACCAAGCCTGTTGAGCAATGTCTTTTATTACACAATGGCAGACCTTAGAGGCCTCATCGTGGTGGTTCACAAGATATTGTATATCTAACATTTCGTAAAAAGTTACTATAATAAAGTCATACATATATTAACAGGACAATATACAGGAAATTGCAAGGCAGAGCAAACATTGTATGCAGTATGAGACACGGTAGAACATTGTATGCAGAATGAGACACGGTAGAACATTGTATGCAGTATGAGACACAGTAGAACATTGTATGCAGTATGAGACACAGTAGAACATTGTATGCAGTATGAGACACAGTAGAACATTGTATGCAGTATGAGACACAGTAGAACATTGTATGCAGTATGAGACACAGTAGAACATTGTATGCAGTATGAGACAAAGTAGAACATTGTATGCAGTATGAGACCTGTGATGCTCCAATACTCTTCCGTTAACAACAACGTTCTTACCAAGTGAGCTGGCCCCGAGCAGCACCGCGTACATATTAAGCTGCAGGAGGACAAGGCAGCCCAGGCTCAGCTGCGTACCCAGGCACACGAGAGCATCAAACATCGAGAGCGAACCACTGGCTAAAGGTCGGCCCGCTGTTCGAGCCACCTGAAACGACCAACACCACATCAGCTTACACTCTTACACTTGTTATATGACAAAGAGTGCTGGGAAAACGGGACACCACGAGCGTAGCTCTCATCCTGTTTCTACACTTAGGTAATTAGGTAATTACTCACTCCATGTCTTGTGTCTTCCTGCATCTGGATAAGGTTGAGAAATGTTAAAGGAGTGCGTATTGGAGAAGGGTCTAGAACGGATTGAAACGTTGCCACTTTCCTTTATGGGCTGGGAATTCATTTTCAGTCACATTAATGTGAATTATTCTTGGCTGTGATGGAGAGATTTGTAAGACTGGCAATTGCTTCTGAAAAAGCAGCATAAAGACTGAACACAGTTGATGGAGCTCATAAGAGAGAGACCTTATATAAGCACACAACACAGCTTTACAGGCAAGAAAGCAGCAGTATTAGATCAACAAAAGAGGAGTGTGCAAGGTGAAACAAGAGAAAATGTATAGAGCGGAAGAAGAGAATCGTATAATGAATGAAAGGAATGTTAGACTGGGAGACAAACAAGGACCTCGAGACAGTGTACTACCGTGCTCCTGGCCCTGACAGAAGTGAAACGTGTATGTACAAAATGGCAGAGTTCTCAAGAATACGGACAGTGGAAATTATTTTTTGTATACTGTATAGAAAAGCAACTGGTGTAAGTATGAGGGATAGGCAAAGCATTGCAACAGTACACGAGACATGTTTTGAGCAACAGTGGTGAGTGAAATGTGGAGTTGTGGGTGCGAGTGAAGCACAATTAATTTCACAATGGTCAAATAAAAGATCATATGGTAAAGAGAAGTGACCTTTATCTTGCAAGTGAAGCTCTCTTCCAAGATAAACTCTCATCCAAGAAAGGAAGAGAAGAGGAGCAAGAGAACTCAATAAAGGTTTATGTGGTGATAAACAAAGTACATTTCTCCCTTCCCCCCCCCCCTGAAGAAATGTGCTCCCCCCCCCCCCCACACGCTATATGAAGCTCCCAGGAGGAATATGGCATTAGGGCAATAAATAGAAGAAGTAAACAAAATAGCTTGACAATATAAGTAATATCTTTAGATGAAAATGCATTTCAATGATCGTGTTCTTCCCGATAATGTTGGTGGCAGTGCCCACGGCAGAGGACAACAGTGGTGTTAAACATGTCCTGCTCGGTCCTTAACCAGCAGGTATGATCTACAGGTAAATACAGTGAGAGTGCAGGTAAGCTGGTCAACTACACTTCAGAAAACAGGAAAGTGTTTTTCTTTCTTGAAAGTATAAAAGGGCTGGAAGCCTAAGGTGTCACACAAACTTCACCAGTGAGCAAACTACTGAAAAGTGAAACGTCTTTGACAAATAGGATTGTAAGACACACGACAACAAGGGTGACATACACAGAACATACACAACAAAATTACCTCTATGACTCACCTGGCCTGAACATAATTTAATGACCAAACAAAATGACACACTGAATTCCCATCAATATTTAAAATACACAGTAAGAGCATATTTCTTAAAAGGACTTAAAACAAGGAATAGAACATTTACAGACGAGGAGTCACAATAACGTGGCTGAAAAATGTTGACCAAACCACACACTAGAAAGTGAAGAGACGAAGACGTTTCAGTCCGTCCTGGACCATTCTCAAGTCGATTGATTATCACAATCGACTTGATAACGGTCCAGGACGGACCGAAACGTCGTCGTCTCTTCACTTTCTAGTGTGTGGTCTGGTCAACAATAGAACATTTACCAAAGCTTTACGGAAATTTATATTTAAGACACACAATAAGAGCATATTTCTTAACAGGACTTAAAACAAGGAATACAATGTTTACTAAAGCTGTATAAAGTTTGCAATCCAGTTGTTATACAACAAAACAAAGTTAAGTGTTTTTAAAAAATAAGTAACTTCCTCCCAACATAAACAAAGTTATCCAAGGAAATAATGGGAAAGTTACCTTGCTATCATAGTCTCTGTCCCACATATCATTGATAGTGCACCCAGCACCCCGCATCACAAGGGTACCAAACGCAAACAGCGCTAACATGCCCAGGTCTGGCGGACACCCCGGTGGGGCTGCCAGAGCAATACTCCAGCCACACGGCCAAAACAGGAGCCAAGACCCAATGGGGCGGTCAAGCCGCATCAGCTGGAGGTATGCGCGTAAGGTCTTTGGCGCATTTTGTACTAGTCTTTGAGGAATGGTTGGATTTGGTCCATAATCCAAGGACAAATCTACACCAGCCGTATCTATTTTTTTATCTTTTTCATGTATATTATTGGGTTGTGGGAAATTGGAGTCTGAAACTCTACTACCAGACTTATCTATATGCACTCCATCATGAGTCCTTTGCAGCTGTTTCACAAACAAAATACTTTTAGGAGATTTTGGAATACCACTGAAATATCTCTCCCGGCTGACGTTACAGTGGTGAGAGTTTGGCGCGATAACACGACGTCTCTGGCACTCGCAGGTCAGAAACATACACCTCGGACTCGTAGTGCAACACGAGTGGCGGGTAACATAAATGAGCGAGTTGATTTTTCTGTGGCCAAGGATGGCTAAAGATCCTCCACGAGGCACTCTCCTCACCATCCATTGGAGCAAAGACATTCCCTTCCTAACACTCTCTCCTGGAAAAGAAAATTAATTGATAAAATGTTGTACATACATTGATATACACTATACATACACTGTATATATATATATACATTGAGTCTTTAACTATAAACAAGAGACAAATTTTAATATTGTTAAGCAAAGCTAATATTATTCATTATTATCAGCATAATTTAGAGCAACCTTTCTGAACTTCTGAGCTTTGAGCCTTGAACTTAGAAAAAGAGTTACAGATGCACAGACCCACAGCCATAGATAATTCAAATGACTGAGAGCACCGCTGTGTTTATAGTCTACCTGGCTCAATGTTTCACCATGTATTCCTTCCTAACCCAACATTTCTTCTGCTCCAAATATACAACATTACACATGATGCCGGGAGCCCAAACATTACTATGGGCTCCACCAAACACTACTCAAATGGAGACAAAACTTCAGAATCAACATAATAATGAACATGAAATATGGCAGACTTTCATTCAATCCAAGTTTTACTGATATGTCTTGATTGTCCAGCAATGTTTCTCATGTATGAAGTTGGAGTTTGTGTGTTGTATCATATATCATTAGACTGGATTCCCTCAAGCAGGTTTCCACTGTAAAAGTAGGAACAACTGTTCAATAGAAAATTTGGTGTAACAAAAAAGGTTCACAACCAGTTGTTTTTATTCAAGAAATAAAAGATTTTTACAGATTTGTATAGGGAATGATAACTATTTTTTAATTTACTGCATAGGCTATCCAACGTAGGATACAAATCCAACGAAATGTGTGACCATAAAAATGATTAAACAATTTGGATTGTTTATAGTATTGGTTATGTAGAAATATTAAACTATCGCGATTATCAGCTTTGGCAGTGGTGAACAACTCTCAGTTTATTCCTTTAAACACACATATCTTTTCCTCTATTCCAGATAGTTTAATGCCTTAAATTTCAAAATAAAGTTCATACTTTGCTTTAACTCTATGAAATACAGCAATACTGTATTAATGGCCCAAATGGCACAAATGATACAACATCAAACATTTTTACATAATGGTAATGTCAATGCTTATCAACTGGACATCTGTCAAATTTCCTTCTTTTTATCCCATATTTGTTATGTTAATGGATGCCACAAATCAGAAACATACAAAAATCATTGCAGGATGACCAAAGTCATCCCAGAAATAAGTGGCTCAAGTCTAGCTGTACTACGTCATCACTACTCCTTAAACATAAGCTGAAGAAAAATGTATATATACTATATATTCCATGTGCCGGGTGTGTAATGTATTTATTATTTGTGTCTGCAGAATTGAGTTATTAGTTCTTGGACTCCGCCTTTCTAACCAATCTATTTTTCCTCTATTATGTCTACTACAAATATTTGTCTCTAACACACCCAGAATGACCAATGTGACCAATTTGCCAGAATGTAATTGCCATATTATAATAGCATCCAGGAATGAGTTTGCACAAAGAGTACAATATGGCTGACACTTCAGCGACTAACATGAATAATTAATTAATTTTGTCAAGACAGGCAGCCTGTGTATATATGTACTGTACATTAGGCTTATATCAACCATGCCGCCCCCCCCCCTCCAAGGTCGAATTATTGGCCCCTACCAGCATACAATCCCGCACCAAACTGAATAACTCCCGGGTACCTATTCACTGCTAGGTGGACAGTGGCATTAGGTAAAGAAAATGCGCCTAACCATTTCCGCAACCCGCCCGAGATTCAAACCCGGGATTCCCGAATTGTGAGTTGAGAATGAAACCAAAGATGACAAGTCACGGGCTGCTGTGACCTTGAGCTCCACCGGTGTCACAACGCCTCAGATGACCTCAGTAACCCGCGTCACGTGACCCACACGACGGTAAGCCACGACACATGGCGGAACTTTCCTGTTTTAACCAAACTTGACCACCAACAGCATTGCGTCATGACTGACAACCACGCCAGAAATACCATCAAATAACTCCCCTCCCCCAAAACAACTATTTACCGCCTCTTTTTCGATTTGTGAGTGTTATAACCGGCATCAGGAGCCGGTTATAACACTCACAAATGCACAAAAAAGGCAAGAAAATCGGGTAATTCTCACATGATAAAGAAAAATATCGTTGCTCCGCCCTCACCGCCGCCCGGGTGGTTGCCACCTCCTGTTTTTATTTTGTTTATGTTCGCGAGACGTTAAGTTCCCGCCACTGTTTCTCATCTGGTAAATATTTCTTTCCATAGCTCAGCCTTGGTCTCATGAATTTTATTATATATATGGCAAATCAGATAGGATAAATATTTTAATATTTTTCATGTGGTGATTGGGGAAAGAAGACACGGGGGGAACTATCGACAAGCCGCATGCTAACTGTCCCAGTCGAGGCCTCGGGAAACTGTAGCCTCCAGGTAAATCCAGGTACACTGTATATGGTCTGGGTCCTGGTGCGAGAGTATTGTCCTCTCTGTTGGTCTGGGTCCTGGTGTGTGTATTGTCCTCTCTGTTGGTCAGGGTCCTGGTGTGTGTACTCACCTAGTTGTACTCACCTAGTTGTGTTTGCGGGGGTTGAGCTCTGGCTCTTTGGTCCCGCCTCTCAACCGTCAATCAACAGGTGTACATGGAATGCATGTACAATGGGTCCTGGTGTGTGTATTGTCCTCTCTGTTGGTCTGGGTCCTGGTGAGAGTATTGTCCTCTCTGTTGGTCTGGGTCCTGGTGTGTGTATTGTCCTCTCTGTTGGTCTGGGTCCTGGTGAGAGTATTGTCCTCTCTGTTGGTCTGGGTCCTGGTGTGTGTATTGTCCTCTCTGTTGGTCAGGGTCCTGGTGTGAGAGTATTGTCCTCTCTGTTGGTCTGGGTCCTGGTGTGTGTATTGTCCTCTCTGTTGGTCAGGGTCCTGGTGTGAGAGTATTGTCCTCTCTGTTGGTCTGGGTCCTGGTGTGTGTATTGTCCTCTCTGTTGGTCAGGGTCCTGGTGTGAGAGTATTGTCCTCTCTGTTGGTCTGGGTCCTGGTGTGTGTATTGTCCTCTCTGTTGGTCAGGGTCCTGGTGTGAGAGTATTGTCCTCTCTGTTGGTCTGGGTCCTGGTGTGTGTATTGTCCTCTCTGTTGGTTTGGGTCCTGGTGTGTGTATTGTCCTCTCTGTTGGTCAGGGTCCTGGTGTGAGAGTATTGTCCTCTCTGTTGGTCTGGGTCCTGGTGAGAGTATTGTCCTCTCCGTTGGTCTGGGTCCTGGTGTGAGTATTGTCCTCTCTATTGGTCTGGGTCCTGGTGTGAGAGTATTGTCCTCTCTGTTGGTCTGGGTCCTGGTGTGTGTATTGTCCTCTCTGTTGGTCTGGGTCCTGGTGTGAGAGTATTGTCCTCTCTGTTGGTCTGGGTCCTGGTGTGAGAGTATTGTCCTCTCTGTTGGTCTGGGTCCTGGTGTGAGAGTATTGTCCTCTCTGTTGGTCTGGGTCCTGGTGTGAGAGTATTGTCCTCTCTGTTGGTCTGGGTCCTGGTGTGAGAGTATTGTCCTCTCTGTTGGTCTGGGTCCTGGTGTGAGAGTATTGTCCTCTCTGTTGGTCTGGGTCCTGGTGTGAGAGTATTGTCCTCTCTGTTGGTCAGGGTCCTGGTGTGAGAGTATTGTCCTCTCTGTTGGTCTGGGTCCTGGTGTGTGTATTGTCCTCTCTGTTGGTCTGGGTCCTGGTGTGAGAGTATTGTCCTCTCTGTTGGTCTGGGTCCTGGTGTGAGAGTATTGTCCTCTCTGTTGGTCAGGGTCCTGGTGTGAGAGTATTGTCCTCTCTGTTGGTCTGGGTCCTGGTGTGTGTATTGTCCTCTCTGTTGGTCTGGGTCCTGGTGTGAGAGTATTGTCCTCTCTGTTGGTCTGGGTCCTGGTGAGCGGGGTTCGAGTTCTTCACAGTGGTGATCTTCCCACTGGATGACAAACGCCACATTTGCTGCCTTTACTGTTTCATATGTTGGACTTACTATGTCTGTGTTATTGATCTATACACTGGTTGAGTACTCACTTTGTTGTGCTTGCGGGGGTTGAGCTCTGGCTCTTTGGTCCCGCCTCGTAACTGTCAATCAACTGGTGTACAGGTTCCTGAGCCTACTGGGCTCTATCATATCTACATTATAAACTGTGTATGGAGTCAGCCTCCACCACATCACTGCCTAATGCATTCCATTTGTCTACTACTCTGACACTGACAAAAATCTTTCTAACGTCTCTATGGCTCATTTGAGCACTAAATTTCAATCTGTGTCCCCTAGTGCGTGTGCTCCTTGTGTTAAATAGTTTGTCTTTATCTACCCTATCAATTCCTCTTAGAATCTTCTATGTGGTGATCATGTTCCCTCTAACTCTTCTGTCTCCCAATGATGTGAGGTTTAATTCTCGTAGTCTCTCCTCGTAGCTCATAATTCTCAGCTCGGGTACTAGTCTGGTGGCAAACCTTTGAACCTTAGTCTTATGCTTGACTAGATATGGACTCCATTCTGGGGCTGCATACTCCAGGATTGGCCTGACATATGTGGTATACAAAGTTCTGAATGATTCCTTACGCAAGTTCCTAAAGGCCGTTCTAATGTTAGCCAACCTGGCATATGCCGCTGATGTTATCCTCTTGATATGAGCTTCAGGGGACATGTCTGGCGTGATATCAACCCCCAGGTCGGTCGGTCGGTCGGTCGGTCGGTCGGTGTCGTTGTCTGTCTGTCTGTCTGTCTGTCTCTGTCTCTGTCTCTCTGTCTCTCTGTCTGTCTCTCTGTCTCTCTCTCTGTCTGTCTGTCTGTCTCTCTGTCTCTCTGTGTCTCTGTGTCTCTGTCTCTGTCTCTCTCTCTCTCTCTCTCTCTCTCTCTCTCTCTCTCTCTCTCTCTCTCTGTATCTCTCTCTCTCTATCTCTCTCTCTCTCTCTATCTCTCTCTATCTCTCTCTCTCTATCTCTCTCTGACTCTTTAAGTATTTCATCTCCCAAATGATACCTTGTATCTGGTCCCCTGCTTCCTACCCCTATCTTCATTACATTACATTTGCTTGGGTTAAACTCTAACAACCATTTGTTCGACCATTCCTGCAGCTTGTCCAGGTTTTCTTGAAGCCTCAAGCTGTCCTCTGTCTTAATCCTTCTCATAATTTTGGCATCGTCAGCAAACATTGAGAGGAATGAGTCTATACCCTCTGGGAGATCATTTACATATATTAGAAACAGGATAGGTCCTGTGGGACTCCACTGGTGACTTCACGTCAATCTGAGGTCTCACTCCTCACTGTAACTCTCTGCTTCCTATTGCTTAGGTACTCCCTTATCCACTGGAGCGCCCTACCAGTTACACCTGCCTGTTTCTCCAGTTTATGCATCAACCTCTTATGGGGTACTGTGTCAAAGGCTTTCCAACAATCCAAAAAAATGCAGTTCGCCCATCCTTCTCTTTCTTGCTTAATCTTTGTCACCTGATCGTAGAATTCTATTAAGCCTGTAAAGCAAGATTTACCCTCCCTGAACCCATGTTGATGGGTTGTCACGAAGTCCCTTCTCTCCAGATGTGTTACTAGTTTTTTTTTTCACGATCTTCTCCATCACCTTGCATGGTATACATGTTAAGGACACTGACCTGTAGTTCAGTGCCTCTTGTCTGTCACCCTTTTTGTTTATTGGGACTACATTAGCCATCTTCCATATTTCTGGTAGGTCTCCCGTTTCCAGTGACCTACTATACACTATGGAGAGTGGCAAGCAGAGCGCTCCTGCACACTCTTTCAATACCCATGGTGAGATTCCGTCCGGGCCAACAGCCTTTCTCACGTCCAGATCCAACAGCTTAACCTCATCTCTAGTAATTTCGAACCCTTCCAAGGTCGCCTGGTTTACTGCCACCTCTTTACTGCCGTTTACTGGATGGTGGAAGTGTTCATTGGGATGGGAAAGTACATGCTGGGATGGGAAGCTGATGCGTACAATCAATAACAAAAGATAAGAAAAAACGGAGATTAAAAGCTGCAAAATCAAAGCAGAAAAACAGTGAATGAAGCGCAGGGAAGGAAAATCAATTAAGAAGCAAGAAAACAAAATATGTTAAGAAATATGTGAGAGTAACAAGGAAACAACACAAGGAAGGCAGAGAAGAAAATAGAGGAGCAGTTGTAGTGAATGTCAGTATTTAACATGTGGAAGTCAAATAGTAATTGCAAATGTGGCTGTAATTGGTTTCGTTAGTACGAGATGAATGCCAGATGGAACTCCGGGATGGATATTAAGGGATGATGCAAGTACATACTCAGCTATAGCTGCACTTGCAGGGGACTGAGCATCTGCTGTTAATGCTCGTTAAGCATCTGAGCATCTTACCGCCTTTCAATCATCAACAGTAAGTTTCAAGGCAAATGGGAGGACCTTCGACAAGCTGAAGGCTTCCTGTCCTCATCAAGGACAATAGTATTAGTGGCCCACCCGGTAAATTCAGGTAAAATGTCCATTCAATTCAAACATTTAATTTTCCCCTAAAGTGTTACGCACCATCAGGATAGCATTTGACACGTCTGTTGGGACATCACATCACTTGTAAAATATATCCAATATAAAAATTCCAAAGTATTTGTGGTTCTTAATAGGAAACATAAAACCAGCTGGAACTCCCCTCCCCCCCCAAAGTACTGTATATTTAGTGTGTTGGATCACATAAATAAAATTCATCACATTTGATTGATAAATAAAAAATGAGCCTTGGAATTCTTTAAAATGTTCATATGGAACAACAACCACAGATGCAGCGTTGGCTAATGCGTGGTCATAAAACAGTTCTAACATTTCTTCGATGCAAAAATACCCACATATCTTTAGCGAGGAATAATGGACAAACATATTGAAGACATGAAACATTGCAACAGGTGCTCAAGGCTTCTTTATTTCATCTTTAGTAAAGATCAAATACAGTACAGTATTGCACTTTACAACATGAGTATGTTGGCTAAAACACTGCGTGCAAGCATGCATGTGTGCACACGTATGCATGTACGCATGCACGTCCACGCACACACACGTACGTCTTCCACGTGACAGCACCGCGGGAGATCTTGTCATCAGAGAAACTCAAGATATAGTCAACAAAAACTATGTAAGCGTCAGTTATATACAAACAGGCATATGTGAGCTTGAAACTTGTGTTTGCAATTGCTCTTTCTTCATAAGTTCACATTTTCCCAACACCATGTGAATTGAGTCATCTAATACAGCTCATAAATACCTTTCAGTGCTGATAAACATATTTATAATCACTTACATCTGTCACTCTATAAATCAAACTTATGCGAGTAAGTAATTATCAAAAGAAGGCACCAAGCTGGGGAAGGCTATGTAGCACCGTCAAAAGTGCGAGATCTTCAAAAGGCGCTAAATATCTCTAAGGATCCCAATACGAGAACAAACGCATATGAGCCGAACAACATCAAAGGCATCCGATACACTAAGGATACTATCGAGAGACAGGTGGCTGCGACAGACTTATGCAAAGTTAATATTACTACACTATTACCTAATTGCTACTTTTGATAGATTCACAAGTCTTCCTATTTCCTCTGAGTGGAATATAAATCAAAAAAATTTATACAGTATATATATTAAGTTTAATAATCTATTTTAGACAAGGACAAAAATATAGTGTATAATGATACAAAGTTGATGAAAGCATGTAAACCAGAGCCACTCAGGAAGAGCTGCAGGTTCGTGCCCCATCGACAAATGTGCATGATTGCATTCAAGCAAATGTGCACACAAGGATGATTTTGTATGAATCTAACATACATTACAAACATTTAAACTTCTATCGCAAAAGAAAAACTTCACCTATAAAAGGTCAATCTTAAACAGTATACATGCTAGTCAAAACACACACACACGGCTAAAGAGATTTTTCTTTTCATTACAATGGCATTACCCATATTAGGGTCTTAAAACAATAACTAATAGTATCACCGAGAAAAAACCATGTGTCAAGAACAACAGCCTTGGGGTTATGTTTTCCCCCACAACCTCCCAGCGGACACAATATTCACGAGTGGCGATGAATTAAAATTAATTCAACGTTGACGACGTTCATTCATCATTGCTCTGTGGATACTGTGTCCATTGGGAAAATTCCGGTGATTACATGGTGTTAAACTTAACTATACCCATTACCTGCTGCCAGGGCCAAAAATAATGGAGAACGCTCAGGCGGCGAGTCCAGTTGGAATGTCGCCTTTCGCACAAACTAGGTGCAATGCATTCATTTTCACAATGCAAAATTCACGAACCTTAGGAAATATGCAACAGGTAGTCAGTATCACATTTACTCTTACACAGTGGTTAAACTTTCTCCTATTTTGTTTGCAGGTGCAGTGGCTGCATAAGCATTTGGAATAAAAATGTTGAATTAAACTACTGTACTGTAGCTCGTGGAAAAACAAAATATATCACATCGCCAATAATTTTCACGCGTCTTTACCATATGAAAAATCAATTTTGTAAACATCAATAGAGAGAGAGACATATACTTAGAGAGAGACTTAAAACATATAATAACCCTAGACCTGTCAACAGTTTCTGAATTTCACAGCTAAAGTAACTACCTACCTTACAGTGATACAGTATTCCATTTTCAGTATCAGCAATAAAAGGCAAATCTGTACATTTTTTTTATACATAATTTACAATATCTAAGTAGTTAAAGAAACTAATTTTAAGGCTTCGAGCAATAACTTGTAACGATGTTGAGAAAAACACCACACGGGTATTATAATGAACTTCGTTGTGGAAGAAATTGGGCGAAAGTCTTGCAAGTGAAATATTATCCTCACAGGTACAACATGCCCCCAAGCAGTCATCATTATAGTGTGTGTAAACCTCGGTCATCAATTGTCATCCACAATTATGTTCATGTTCCAAAATGGAATCTTTCTCAACAACCTACTCTTAATATACAAGATATAATATTAAAATATATATACAGTGTGTGTGTGTATGTATGTATGTATGTGTGTATAATATATATATACAGTATATATATATATATATATATATATATATATATATATATATATATATATATATATATATATATATATATATATATATATATATATATATATATATATATACTGTATATATATATATATATATATATATATATATATATATATATATATATATATATATATATATATATATATATATATATATACTGTATTATATATTATATATATAGATAGACAATGTATCACCTTCCATGCCATATTTGCCCCACGAGTGAAACTACAGCGGAGTATTACTGAACACAACAATAATGTCTTCTCAACCCCATTGTATTGCTTTCTGACTGCCAATGTTTGCCAAAATTACTAAGTTTTTATATAAGCATATAATGTCACAATTATTTGAGCACATTTGCACCAAAATCACGTGAGAATAGTTGCTTAGTAATACAGTATATATCTTTAATTTTGTTGAGTGTTTAAGCAGTGCATTCTGATCCAATGAATGAAGTATGTCAATTTCATCATTAGTCCATTATTTTCTGTTGGAAACAACTGCAATGATCTTATGACCAAATCATAATCCTTGCATTTCATCTGGACTGTATTACTCAGACATCAACTTTAATGCCAAATACTACAAACCTATAGAGCAGACACCCAAACAATTGGGGTATACTACTCTTTGATCCACGAGTAGATGATAAGCCACGAGTCCCAAAGAAGCAGCATGTCTCTAACCTTGCCCAAGACTTGTCAACACTCTCCCTCTATACATAGGGAATATGACTAGCTAATCAATCACATCACTTAAGAGAGAACTTGATAAACACCTCCAAAAGATAAGTGATCAACCAATCTGAGTCACACATCAGACTGCAAACAGTGATGTTTAACAGCCTGGTTGACCAGACCACCACCCAGTAGGCCTAGTTGACCAGTCCACCAACCAGTAAGCCTGATTTACCAGTCCACCAACCAGTAAGCCTGATTTACCAGTCCACCAACCAGTAGGCCTGGTTTATCAGTCCACCAACCAGTAAGCCTGATTTACCAGTCCACCAACCAGTAGGCCTGGTTTACCAGTCCACCAACCAGTAAGCCTGATTTACCAGTCCACCAACAAGTAAGCCTGATTTACCGGACCACCAACCAGTAGGCCTGGTTGACCAGACCACCAACCAGTAGGCCTGGTCCGAGACTGGGCCATGGGGAACATTGATCTTCGGACCCACTTCAAGGTAACCTCAAATTCGGTGAGGGAACCAGCTGTGGCCCCACGAACAGGAGACCCCTGATCATTAGAATGTCTACTCAGGTTTCTCTATATATTTATTGTTGCCAAACTGGTTGAGGAACTTGCTAATTTGCGATATTGTACTGATTAGTGTTAATGAAAATCACACTTCTTCATTTGGGAGCAAAGTTTGAATCAAAATCAACATCCCGGGGTGAAAAATACACAAGGTCGAAAAGTAGCAAGCATCTATACGTCATATATAAACAACATTAGAATACAACATACATATCCAGTAAAAATATACATGCAGTATACATACAATCATTGATATATGTATAAATGAAACCCAATAAGATGCACAAAGGAAAGGTGAACAAAGAAATTTGTCAAAGAAGTTGATATTAAAAAAAAAAAAAAAGCCACAACATGGAATTTCTGAGCTGAACGAAGAGTCTACCAATACGAAGATAAAACTGATGAAGTTTGTCTGATGAAACACATAGAACACAAATATATACTTCAACACAATTTATACTTTAAGCTCAATTACTATTAAGTTTTAGTCAAAGTGTTTTCCCCCTCACCTTGCCCGAAACGCTATGCGTACTAGTGGCTTTAGGTATTACATGTACTAGCTCTTTCTTTAAATTCCAACATCATGTTTGTAACTCATCTTCAATGTATGTACCTTTACCTGAATACAAAAAAAAAATCTAAATATGAAAGGACAAGATTGGCAACAGTCAGATATTAGTCAGGAGCCGCCCTTGATAACAAATGTATTTATAGTTACTGCTTAAATTATAATATATAATGTTTTTGTACAATATACAGTAAACAATCAAGCCACCTTCCAGAATATGCCTCCCTCACACCCTTCCCCCTGTATGTTATATATACACAATTATGCAAACCTTTTCACTGTCAAATCCCAGCATTAATTATTGCACATAATTATGCAAGATATCATTAATTAAGGATTTATAATGGCCTTATACATGACCTCGTCAAGTCTCAGCATTATCACGATTGTCAAAATGATCATAATGAACATATACAATACTGCACAATGAAATCATAAGTGTGTGATGTAGCCATGAGAAAATATTAAGGTCATGCAGTGGGATGGAATCTACATCCCTCGAGTCTCTGTTCGCGCACGCACTACTGACTAACCGTAGTTCACTCAGTAGTGCGCATGACAGTGTGTCTAGGGATGCGAATTCGATTTCATCGCAGCAACAATATTTTCTCATATATATAAATAGTGACCTTGACTTTCAAATTCTAGATTACTTTGCATCAGAATTGTCATGAGATCACCAAACTCAAAAATCACTATTTACTACCAAAATGGGTAAATAAATTCAAGAATACTTCAGTTTTCCAACCTGACCAATAGGCCTGTGTGACTATACATATGTAATATTTATTGCAGTGCATCAGAGCATAGAGAGAAAAAGACCAATGAAATTGCACACGTGGATCCAATCGATGCATAAAATGGTTTTTGAAAAGTCAAATGGAGCCCCGAAATCACACTGTCACAAGTGATCACACACTTCACCATGACATACATAGGCACTTTTGTATACAGATTTCACAGACTCTGGCAACCTTGATCATAGGAGAGTTTCCATCTATTAGTTCTAAGAATAGATATCCCGCCAAACACACGATGAAACTACGGCGGTGCTACAACGTTCGAACAAGGTTTAACACCTTCTAACAATTGCAACAACCAATATAACAAGTTGTAACAACATTCTAATACGTCATAAAAATGTTATAACAAGATGTAACAACTTTATTACAAGTTGTAACAAGGGAATCATAGGAACAGTTACATTGTCTGTTTGTAGGGATAAAACTTATTCGTATGATCACACATTTGACATTCTCACGAGCACTGACTGACCATGCACGCTACAGTGAAACGGGCAATAAATGTGGTACAAACCACTATGATCTCCCTTGTAATGCCCTCAGAAGCACAACCAGCATCTTGGTACGTACTAAGGGAGAGCTTCACCCAACCCCACAAGTCTGAAAGCAATAACTAATTTACATTTAAAGAAAAAATGCAAAAAAAAAAAAATGCAAAAAAAAAAAAAAAAACGAAATGGGAAAAGAGGTGGAAGGGGGAGTATAAGAATGATTAAACTGGAGAAGCAACAAAGACTTAAAAGGACATCTGGTATTAATTAAACAGTCGTAAATAAACTATCACGAATAAAAGACACTCCAATAGTAAACATAATAAGAGTGTAACATTAACCGAACACTAGAGTAGAATTGAGAGCTCGTGACCTAAATAAGGAGCAGAAACAAGAGGCAGACATGGACGAGGTCAAGAATGGGTTTTCTGCCAGTCAAAAAAGTGACAGACGATGCCTTTGGACAAACAAGGTGATGCAATGCTTAACCGAGGCAAATTGAGCCAAGAGATTAAAGTACGTAGCATCGAAACATGTGAAGCAGGATGTTAGACAAACAAGCCAGTGCAGGGTTCAGCCGAGGCATAATGTGCCAACACAAATGGCAAGCACGGGAGGAAACTAATTTCACATATGCTAATTATATCAGAAAACCTCAAACTATTTGCGCCCGTGACAGGGGTATGAACATTAGTCGTTTACTCTTACCTACTAAAAACATTAACCTGCGTACACTAACTGCCCGACGCTCGTCTCGAATAGTGTACAGTAGACAACTCTTGGAGTACGTTAACATAAGAACATAATAAAGATAACCGCTGAAGGCCCATTGCCTCACACACATGACAGCTCCTCTTTATATCAACCCATATTATAAGCAGTTCCATGCACCCGATCCGTTTCTTGTTAACAAGTTTTGAAGCAAATGCAGAATAGAAACCACACTACCCCCTACAAGCAGCATTGCAGAATATGATACAATCAGAACTTGAAAAAACTACTGTGCTGTACTTAGTGAATTAACCCTGATCAGCAAATTGTATCTAAGTTTCAGGTGATGATTAATAAGGATGAGCCAACAGTTCAAGTCCAACTTTTTGCGCTTGACATCCACATTTTGCTCGTCATTCATTTCATCAGAGTTTGACTTTCAACGTCAATCCAGATGTCTTCCAGGAGTCCCTCAAAAGCAAGCTTTTAGCTATTCAATGGGTCTGTATATAAGAGTGGTGACGCACTTCTTGCGGAAGCGATGGGACGTCGACAGCACCATCATCCCGTCACGGATGCTCAGCGCATACATGTGGTTCAGCATCACGTGATTTGGCTCGGGAAGGAGTGTCGGTTCACACTGCAATGAAGGGCAAATGTTATACGTGGTAATAACATCATGAAAGCATGTGATCATTAGGAACATACAAATTGTTTTATTCAGACATGCACAGATAAATCGCTCAAGAGGTCAAGTTATAAATGTACTGAATGAGAGACGATAAATGCTTCAGTAGTCTCCTTTTTAAAGCAAACCACTTTAGGACAAGTAAAGTACAAATTGTGGATTATTCAGACTTAGATACATAAGGTGTTCCTGTATGATGGCAGACTCTATCCTAGCAAACTTAATCATTTACGTTCTTTTATTTAACCCAACAGTTTATCTGTTTTTCATTATACTGTACTGTATATGTAAAATTATGGGAAGAAGTAAATATACATGGTATATGTATTTTTTGTGTATTTCCTTACCAAAATCAGACAATTACATGGAATATGATGAGAAACGCAGCACTGCAAAGTAACCTTATCCTCTACAAATATAAAGTTAAGCCATTTCAGTGTCGAGACAAATAAACAATATATATGCAGTAGGACCTCGCACAGCCATAGGGTACAGTCTGAGGGAATACCTTACGCTGCACAATATTGTGTAGTGCAAAGTCAATGTCACATAGGTAAATTAGGGATACGTTCCATAGACCTCATCAAGTGAATAAAATACATGAATAACTAATTATGAATATGTTATCATGCAAGAATTGAATTAAAAATGCATAACACAAAAGAAAAACCAACAGCAACTCTTGTTACCTAAGTCACACACATTTCGAAATGCAGTAAAAGATGTGGTCATGCCACGCAAGATTTGTGCGGTACAACGGGTCACATGTATTAGCAAAATTCATCTGAGATTTGCACCATTACAGTCATCAGCGGACGTTGGTTTCATGTAAAAGTCATCATGAAGGTTAAAAAAACAAATGCTCAAAATGTAAAAAACTAAAATATACAGAAACCGAAACTAGGGATAATAAACTACTGTACAGTATAACACACCAAAAGCAGCCACTCACAGCACCAATGTCTGGAAACACCAAGAATTAACACCAGTTAATCAATCTGAAACTTTAAACAAATCATGTCTAAATCTGTTCAATTTAGACAAGTCTCAACTGTATAAATTTGGCTTCAAGAAAGCCTATAAACATTAATATTCAAATTTATACAAATAACACCAACATATATGAAGCAAAATTGCTAAACAGAAAATACTGTAATACACAAAGTAGAGAACTAGGCTACACGTAAGCTAACCTAATCCAATCCAAATAGCTCTCTGACCCGTGGTGCGTCAACTTAATGCACCACGCACCCACATGGGCGACGAAGGGAGCGAATGTGCACAAGCACAAGGACAAGTTCAGTCCATTAGTTGCAAATGTAAAGGACTGCTCAAGAGAAGGCAAAAAACCCTGCTGGTGCAAGGCCACACCAAAAGTGCAAAAGTCTTAAAGTAGAAACTCCACCGCTGAGATCACAAACCAACAATGCACACAGAAGACAATTCTGGCAACAGATCAATGAAGCCCAGAGATGAACATGAGGCATGTCTGGCCACACATGAAAAATATTAACTGTCACATCAGCTGATTGCATAAACACGCCATGAGAAACGTTCACTAACATCACATCAGCTGACTGCATAAACACACACATGAGAAATATTCACTAACATCACATCAGCTGACTGCATAAACACACACATGAGAAATATTCACTAACATCACATCAGCTGACTGCATAAAGCAAATGTTCCAAAGGCTAACACATGCCACTTAACTGAGTATTTGTGATCTCTGGTTGGCCATACAACCTGTTGTGAGGGGCTAGGACAGAATGTGATCATCTCGGCTTTGGGGATTGTTAGGGAGTCAGTGCTGCCATCTGGCGGCAGTTGGGAGGTAGTGAACTATTGGACCTTTCAGTAGTTGGCCACGGTGGTGGCGTGACCATCCCTGTGATGCCAAGTGACATTTAAGACTTGAAGGTATTTCTGGCATACCTGTGATGCTATTTCTGGCACGAATGCACTTTCTGTCTGCTCTGGGGTGGACCAAGTATTCTCTGTTTCCCCGGCACCAGCATCACCTCTCAAAGAAACTTTAACCCTTACACTGCTCCAGTCACCATATGTGATTGATCCTTGTGTGTTTTCAGTACGCTTAAGTACTTTACCAAATTAAGGGTCAAGTGGCTCGGCTAATTGAAAGTCCTACACTATAGTGCACATGACATAAAAAGAGTTCTGAAAACAAATGTAAAAAAATCATATTTAGCAACTCAAGCACAGGAGTTAATGGCAGACAGCGATTGGGGCCGTTTAAGGGTTAAAGAGTTCCGCACTCCAGAACATTTCCCTGGCCTGAGTGCACTAGATCATAACCGACGGTCAGCAGAACCTTGCCTTAGGAAGCAACCAAGAGTGAGAGTTCTGCAAACATGCCAGTAAATAAAGAGCCTATGAGTCAAATAATGCCATATACCCACCTAATGCTGACAGGGGTATCAAAAAGAGTTAAATATAAATAAAAAAATTCAAAATTTGCAACATGCTTGGCTCCAACCATTTCAGTGTGTATGATCTAACACATCTTAACCCCCTGTACCATCCTTCATGCTCAGCCACTATTAATTGCACCAATAATGTTTGATATTTTAAATCAGAGAAAGTCACAATAATGTGACTGAAATTAAATAACCCGACCTGCACACCTTTGAAAAGAAAGGAAAAGGGGGGGAGGGAACTATCAGAAGAAAGTGCCAAGCCATTACGACTATACAGCACTTGTAAGGGGTCAGGATAACGATTTGGGATGGGACGTGAAAGAGAAATGGTACCATGGACGGTCGGGGATTGAATGCCAACCTGCATGAAGGGAGACCGTCGCTCTACCGGTTACATTTTTTACCTAACCTGGACCCTTATTGAATCACAACGGGGACATGGCTTGTTAAGAATCCAAGATGGGCCAAAACATCCTCACTTTCCTTTGCATTATTTGGATATTTTAACCTCTGTGCACTAGTCTACAAGCTCTGCCACTACTTATTCTTCAAAGTGTCTGGTGCATTCACTCTTCAGTTAGTTGTCCCAGCTCTCTGAATTTGCAGAGGCTACCTTAATTCCTTTTATCGAGGCCCATAAAATCTAGGAAGGCTACTTCTCCCCAAGTTAGACACTGGTATATGGAAGATGTGATCAGAAACTCCAGGTTAAAGTGCTCTCAATGACAAGCATGAACTTATGCCAGCAGCAAGACTAATGGCAAGGGCATTATTAAGAAATATTTGTTTACATTTACATTTCTTGTCATTATACACGAAAAAAAACCCAGCGTTAAATCTAATGAAACGCCATTTTCTGGGTGAGTCCCGGAGATTCCCCAGAGCTATCTAGGCTGAATGGATATGTATAACTTTCTGGCATCAATGTGCTTGGAGTTCTTGCCTACTGGGGACCACGAGCCAGAACCTGGCCCCCTCCGAGAGGCACGAGGAGCAATGTCCTATAGAAACTTCCCCTGTGGTTGGGAGCATTCTATGTCTGCCATTGATCGGGATAGGCACCCAGAAAGGTAGGCGCCCCAAAACAAACCCCTATTCTGGTGAAACTATTGCTACCGAAAGCCAAACGAGTGGACAGAACTCCTCATATGAAAATCAGCAAATGAGCATGACGTCATCATGTTGCTGCGCCGCCATCTGCACAACCCCCCCCCTCCCTCCCTCCCTGGGAGGGGGATGGGGGAATCCCAGACCCTCGCCAACCAAGGCATGGGAGGCATACCAGAGAGCCTCCAGGACTCGCCCAGAAAATGGCGTTTCATTACATTCAACGCTGGTTTTCTGGAGAGAGCCCTGTCGGCTCCACGGAGCTACCTCATCAAAGATAAGGAAAAGAGGGAAGAACTCGGGAGGCGGACGCCACATGCCCAACACAAAAACAAAACCACAGGCCAAACCAAAGGACCCTGCAGACGACCCAGGAAACCTGAACCCCAGAACAGGAAGGAAGGAAGGAAGGTAACCCGGACAAACCAAAACACGCCCACGGCCCCAGAGGCCAAGACGCACAGATAACAGCAAAGAGCCGCAACCGAACACAACACACAAAACATCCTCAGCCTGAACAACCAAGCAGCAACCCAAGGACTCCATCCGGAACACAGCAGACCGAAACTTCACCCGAAAAGAAGAAGATTGCTGCTAACGAACAACCTACCACCATGACCAAACAAGCAGAAAAACATACCATAACTGAAGGGGCCATGACAAACCGAGGAGAAGAAAGAAGATAGACCACCTGCGCCAACGACCAGGACGGCACCAGAAGCGCATGAGCAGGCCGGAAGGGAAACAAACAAGACAGCGAACAGAACGGAGCAGAAGGGATAGCAACACCGAACGCAAGCTGGAGCGGCCCCGCCAGCGCCACCCGAAATGAGGCGACAGGATGCAGCATCAATGATGGACCTGGAACAACAAAACAACCCTTATCAGAGACCGTAGTACACCTACACAGTGATAGGAAACCAAAAGGACCGCTAGGAAACTACACACTGCCGCTGAGACGAAGCACACAGGTGGGAGACCAACAACGAAGCCACCAGTGCCCACACAAGTGACGAGAACCTGAGACAAAAACCCTGAGATGCGAAGACTCGAAGGGAAAACGAACCAGCCTTGTACCGGGCTGGACCGATCAGCAAAAGGGGGTGAAGCCGCAGGAAGACCCTCAGGAACGGACACCGAGCAAAGCAGCGCCTCCAACCAAGGCTGGCAAAAAACTAGAAGGAACGGCCGCCAGGGAACCAGGAACCCAAACCCAGCGAGCCTGGAAGGAACCAACCCGGGCGAGCAAACACACCTCGCCCGGGAGGAACCCCCTCCTGGAACCCCTGAAGGACCAACAAGGCCAAAAACAGATGAAAATGAGAAGAATCCGCCTGCCGAAAGAGCCAAACCGCAAACACTGCAACAGCTAGGACCAAATGGCAATGAAAACTGAGGAGCCAGGGCCCAGGCAGAGTAAAACGAGCACCACGAACCGAATCGCGAGACGCGAAGTGAAAAACAGAACCCTGCAACCCGCAGGAGTAGCACAACAAACTCCAGCCGGGAAGAATGAAGCACGTGTCGCTGAGTAATATATGAGGAAAACCATTCAAGACGTATACCGCACTAAAACTAAAATGTATGGTCTAGAAAAGAAACACAAAGAAAAGTTGTAGCTAGTACCGGAATCCTAGCACCCCTGTCCCAACCAAAAGACACCAGAGGGGCAGGAGTGGTTGATCGGAATCTACATCCACCCGCAGACATTGCAACACAGAAGCGGGCAGTGACAAACAAGGAAAAATGAAAAAAATACAGGTCCAGAACCGAACACTGGGGCAGTCCCAAATCAGGGAAATGAACATGTACAGAGGCCAACCGAGCACCAACATCAGTATAGTCAATAAGCACCTACCAAGACACAAAACAGTGTGCAGTATAGAGGTAGGAAATACGGATTTAGGCAAGGAAAAGACCCGAAAGATGGTCCAAACACCAGTAGCTAGGGACAAGAGAGTACAATGAATAGGACGAACGAAGAGGATCCAAGTAGCAGCCAGTAATGTAATGTACACGACCAACTACATATACAGAGAGACTCCAATGTATATAAGGGTGCAGCCAGGCACTGAAAGACAGGCAATGAAGGAGTGTCCAGAGAGCATAGCCCGAGGCAATGAATGAGTGTACAGACAGCAAGGACGGAGGCAATGAAGGAGTGTCCAGATATCGAGAAAAGATCCAGGCGTCAAAAGACAAAACAAAAGGCACTGAAAATCAGGGCAGCGCCCCACAGTGTAACGAAGAACAAGACACACTGACAAAGTAAGGACACGAAAAGACGCACGCAAAGTAGCCAAGCAAAACACACAACATTTAACACCCCACCAAAAATTGAGAACCAGCACCCGGCCAACAGTCGCCAGACTGTACAATCTCATCTTCAGACCGGAGACACGACCATGTCACGACACAGCTGAGCCGTGTAATATACCAGGAGCATCGCTAGTGGAGTATGTCCAGCGGTACATACTGCTAGACATAACTGGGTGAAGTCCCCACAAATAAAATCCAGAACACCCCCAGTATTTAGGGGGGGAGGGGACGATGACCGGAGAGAAGATGAGCGAGAACGGAGTATAATCCGCGATAAACACCGACACATGTGTACACCGCCCAGAAACAAAACAATCACCCCGGCCCCTGCACCCGAGGTCCGAACCGCCCCACCCGTCTTCCGAGGAGGGCGCCAACAAGGCATATGTAACGAATAACAGATATGTCGAGACAGGAAGGAGAGACGCTTGGAATACAAAATAATGCGAAACAGAATTGAAAGAAGACAAGGAGAATGGAAGAGGACCAACGAGTCTGAGAAAGGAATGGCGGGAAGCCTCATCAGAAGTCAACAGATGTCCCAATAATATTTGAAGTATCGAAGAGTGTCGCAAACCCTTGAAAATCGTGAGAAGCAAGCACGAAAGCACAGAGGTACATATGGGCCCAATGGCACCCTTGACCAAGGGCCATGCAGGGAACCCAATACAAAGGGAACATGAGTGCAGCATGGAGAAAAGTTCATGGCCCGAGAGAAAACCGGTATGAAAGCGGTGAAAATCACCCACAGGAAGGACAGAGCCGATGGAGCCGACAGACCTGAACGGACATGGAACCGAACACAGAGAGGAGCATATACAAACCAACTCGGAAGCAAAGGGGGAAGGAAAACCCCACATTGAGGAACTGCAAGCCCCGCTCAGAGGGCACTAAACCCAAGCGGGGTGAACAGGGCCAAGGCCCCACAGTCAACCCCTCCCCAATCCCGGGGCCGGGCCATCCCCCCAAAGCCCCGGCCTCACAAGAAAAAGCCGGGGCAGCCATAAAAAAACTAATGAAGGGAGCCCACTGGTCAGACCCATATGCTACAGCTGGAGGAACAGGCTTGAATGCCTCCACCGTCACCCTGGAAGAGGAAACCCCCGAGACCGCCTAAGTCTCAACCCCGAAACCCGCAGACGTTTCGGAGTCGGAAGCAAGGGGGGGGGGGGGAACGTATGCACAACAGAAGGGAAAGGACAAGGAGGGGCGGACGAAACCAGAGCCAAAATGACTCCCACCCCAAAGTCCGGACCCAAAGGGTCCGGACATTGGGGCAGTTTTGGGGCATCCGAGGCCGCAACCAAACCGAGCGTGCAACGCAGCAGCTGCCTGTACCGCCACATATGTTGAGTAACACGAGTGAACTGGAGCATGTACAGAGAACAACGTCGCACAACTCTAGGTCAAAAGAATCACCGACCCAACAGGCAGCATGGCGGAGGCACAACTAGTGAATGTCGCCCTGAGACAAGCGGACAGAGCAATCTTCGAACTCGTAAGAAGCAAGAGGGGACTCAAGGGTCACATTCACCGAACCACGGAGCCCCCATGGGGTTTCCCAGGGGCCCATAGCCATCTTAACATGCTAAGGGAAGCACAGGCAGGGTACTGCAAACCAGCGCCCAAGTCTACCAAAGAAACTGCTAAAGCTGAACCCCCGGGACGTGTCCACTCACGGGGGCCAAGCGGGGGATACCACCAACCACAGAATATATATATACACCCCCAACAGCAAAGGGGAACCACACAGGCAGACCCCATCCCCCCACCAGGCAGAAAACAAAAACAAAAGAAAAACCCCGCAAAAGGACAACATACCCAAAAGGAATAGAGCCGGCCGCTATAATTGGTGAAAATTAGCTGTGCAGTACCCCGCGCCCCTACCAGTGATGAAAACTACCCCCATACCCAGGGACACACAAGGGCAAGAAAACCCCAGCAGACCCCAAGTACCGAGCAGTAAAAGGCACAGCAGAGGCAGATCCCAAGGAGACTTGTGGAAGGAGGCCCCAAGCCCCAAGGGCAGTACTTACTGGGCACCTAGGGAAGGTAGCCCTAGGTGCATGCAGCCCGAGTACTATGGAATATTACTCCTGGCTCACACACCCCTTGGAGAGACAGCCCACGTCACTAGACACAGAACAGAGACAAAAATTCCGGAGCCAGAGGCACAAGACTTTCCCTGAATCGCATCAGCCAAGAACTGCAGGTTGGGTCACCAGTGCGAGGGTCAGGGGCTTCCCCTTCCCCCTCCCGGGGAGGGGAAGGGAGTTGCGCAGACGGCGGTGCGGCGACGTGATGACATCATGCTCGTTTGCTAATTTTCGTTACAGGAGTTCTGTCCACTCGTTCGGCTTTCAGTAGCAATAGTTTCACCAGAATAGGGGGGGTTTGTTTTGGGGCACCTACCTTTCTGGCTGCCTGGCCTGGTCGATGGCAGACAATGAATGCTCCCAACCACAGGGGGGGGTTTCTATAGGCCATTGCTCCTCATGCCTCTCTGAGGGGGGCCAAGTTCTGGCTCGTGGTCTCCGGTAGGCAAAAACTCCAGGCACATTGACTGATGCCAGAAAATTATACATATCCATTCAGACTGGATGGCTCCGGGGAGCTGACGGGGCTCCCCTCAGAAAACATGAAAGTAACAGAGAAAGCAAGCTATGGAAAAACATTTATAATTACTGTACTGTACCCTCAGAGGTAAGTAGAAAATATTTGCACAAAAATTAAAATTAAAGGATTAACATTGAGGGCAAATGTAAGTTATCTTTAATGAGTGTTCATTTATTCGCACCCACCACCAAGCGTGCCACTGTGCTACAATGACCGTGAGTGTGACAAAGCAGTGTGATCAGCTGCATGGTGGAGATCGTGCGCGCCTGACAAAATGGTGACGGTGAAGAGTGAAATACTACGAGAAAATTGTAAAATGCTAAAGCTCGTACCCTCCACATCCTCGTCATTAGAGTCCACTGCTTCTTCATGACCTGTGGTTGTGAACACGGATGAGATGGGTGATTATGCAACATATCAACATGTGCTCAATTTCTCTTATCATCAATGGATGACACACGAAATAATCTGACGAAACAAAGTGCACCCCCTCTCCTCCCCCCTTTAGCCCCTGCATGTCAATGTGGTTGACACTAGCACTACTTTAATATATCAAGATATACCACATTCACCTTAGCACACACAAGAATTGATCACTTACAAGTGAAATCAACCAATGACGAATCATTTCCTGCTTAACTCATGAAATATGTTCGACTACCAGCATGAAGAAAGCCGATCATAATGACGTCTCAATATATTACAAAAGAGCAGAATTTCCATTTGAATTTAAGAATATATCCGGATTGGAGCTACTAAATAATGCCAAAATGGAAGCAATGTCAGGAATGAAAATATACAATTTTGAAGGTGTTCACTTGAGAAGCAAAGCTTTGTGTGTGATAGCTCCTTGTGCATTATGGGAGGCAAAGCAGCTTGATAGCAATGGTAAATGTAGAGTACGGTATCATTATTATTATATTTTTTTCCTCGAAACACTGCATGTGTTCCTCATACTGTCAATCTCTTTCTGCTCCAGCTAAACTGCTGCGCTCATTCCTGTATTACTAAATAGCAACACCTTTTTCAATCTGAAGTTATCAGCCTTGTTTCCAATCCCAGACATATCTTTTACCATCCATTCCCCACACCTCATCCCCAATCCCCACATCTCATCCCCTGTCCAATCCCAACATCTCATGCCCAATCCTATCCCCACACCTCGCCCTCCACCGTCCAATCCCCACACCTCGCCCTCCACCGTCCAATCCCCACACCTCGCCTTCCACCGTCCAATCCCCACACCTCGCCCTCCACCGTCCAATCCCCACACCTTGCCCTCCACCGTCCAATCCCCACACCTCGCCCTCCACCGTCCAATCCCCACACCTCGCAAATGTCAAACACCGAATTCAAACACAAAATACTTTTGAAAACACCAGACCCCCAGCTGGACACACACATCCATAACCATATCCGTGTGAGGAGTCACACCGGTGAGAACTTACGGATATGGGGGTATCCTTGTTGAGGATGACCTGGAGCAAGTGAGGCGGTAGCACTGGCGGCCCACGGATTTTCTCAGACTGTTGGTATTCGGGAATTTCCTGGCTAAATTCCTCCTTTTTTTCCTCTGCATGGAAGGGAAGAGAAGCGAAGGGGTAAAAAGTAAACTTTTATTGATGCATGAAATACCAGGTAACAACCACATTAAGAATACTTTGCCCTACAATTTCTCAAGCTTACTCTCCACCATCTCAAGCTTACCCTCAACTTTCTCAAGTTTACTCTCCACTTTCTCCAGCTTATCCTCCATTTTCTTAAGCTAACTCTTTATCTTCTCAAACTTACCATCCCCTTTCTCAAGCTTGCCCTCCGCTTTCTCAATCTTACCTTCCACTTTCTCTAGCTTACTCATGACTTTATCAAGCCCACCACACCTTCCTCAAGCTTAAACTTCACTTTCTCAAGCTTGCACTCCCCTTTCTCAAGCTTGCACTCCTCTTTCTCAAGCTTGCACTCCTCTTTCTCAAGCTTGCACTCCTCTTTCTCAAGCTTGCACTCCCCTTTCTCAAGCTTGCACTCCCCTTTCTCAAGCTTGCACTTCCCTTTCTCAAGCTTGCACTCCCCTTTCTCAAGCTTGCACTCCCCTTTCTCAAGCTTGCACTCCCCTTTCTCAAGCTTGCACTCCCCTTTCTCAAGCTTGCACTCCCCTTTCTCAAGCTTGCACTTCCCTTTCTCAAGCTTGCACTCCCCTTTCTCAAGCTTGCACTCCCCTTTCTCAAGCTTGCACTCCCCTTTCTCAAGCTTGCACTCCCCTTTCTCAAGCTTGCACTTCCCTTTCTCAAGCTTGCACTTCCCTTTCTCAAGCTTGCACTCCCCTTTCTCAAGCTTGCACTCCCCTTTCTCAAGCTTGCACTCCCCTTTCTCAAGCTTGCACTTCCCTTTCTCAAGCTTGCACTCCCCTTTCTCAAGCTTGCACTCCCCTTTCTCAAGCTTGCACTCCCCTTTCTCAAGCTTGCACTTCCCTTTCTCAAGCTTGCACTCCCCTTTCTCAAGCTTGCACTCCCCTTTCTCAAGCTTGCACTTCCCTTTCTCAAGCTTGCACTTCCCTTTCTCAAGCTTGCACTCCCCTTTCTCAAGCTTGCACTCCCCTTTCTCAAGCTTGCACTCCCCTTTCTCAAGCTTGCACTCCCCTTTCTCAAGCTTGCACTCCCCTTTCTCAAGCTTGCACTTCCCTTTCTCAAGCTTGCACTCCCCTTTCTCAAGCTTGCACTCCCCTTTCTCAAGCTTGCACTCCCCTTTCTCAAGCTTGCACTCCCCTTTCTCAAGCTTGCACTTCCCTTTCTCAAGCTTGCACTCCCCTTTCTCAAGCTTGCACTCCCCTTTCTCAAGCTTGCACTCCCCTTTCTCAAGCTTGCACTCCCCTTTTTCAAGCTTGCACTCCCCTTTCTCAAGCTTGCACTCCCCTTTCTCAAGCTTGCACTCCCCTTTCTCAAGCTTGCACTTCCCTTTCTCAAGCTTGCACTCCCCTTTCTCAAGCTTGCACTCCCCTTTCTCAAGCTTGCAATTCACTTTCTTAAGCTTAATCTCCACTTTTTAAAGCTTACCCTCAACTCTTTCCTTATTCTGAGACTGACTGCTCAACGGTTTATCCTTGTTGTCATCGTTGGGGTCGCGCAGAAGCGCATTTTCGAACTCTTCAAAGTCGCTCTCGTTGATGGTAATGGTGTTGTTCTGTGACCCCAATTCATTGGTGCAGGCATTTTCGCTTTGGTTAAGTCTCCACTCTCCGTCCACCAGAAACTTGTACTGGTGCTGGCCTTCCGGCAGATCCACGATGGCTACGAAGTCTTTCTCACTGGAATGGGATTGATGAACAATGAGGCCACATGTGGAGCCATGAATGATTAACAAGAAGTTATTCGACTGAAAAAAAAGATAGAGTTTGATTTACCTGTATACTGAGTCAGAGCTGATCAAGTGAGGTACTGCAATTCTAAGACCGTCATATTTTAGAAAAGGCTTTTGTGTTTATGTGATGCACTTTTCCCTCTAGATTCTGTACTTAATTATTATAATCATAATAATTCCCATTGTCAGGAACAGGAAGCCTGCACTCAGGCTTATCAAGGCCTCACTACTAGGTGACTCTACTGACCTTCACCAGGATGCAAACCCACAATAGTTGCCTAACTCCCTGATGCCTATTTATTCCTATATGAAGAGAGTCATTAGGTTTCAATCTCCCTGGGAATTGAAACCATACCTCTTGAGTGTGAGCTGAGGACATGGACCACTGTGTTACAGTGTTCCATCGTCTCCCCAGCATCCATACAATCAAGAAGGGAGAGTTACTGTATTTCCCACAGTTTCCCACAGCACCTAATTGACCCATCCACTTGGACTGGTTGGCACAGCAGTGGCATCACAGTTTTGCAGCTCTGTGTTCAATTCCCAATGGTCCGAGTGGTTAGGCACCATTCGTTACTTCTGTCCTAGGCGGGAGGCACTGGTAAACTGAAGCGCGATCGTCATGCACCCACGCACTAGGTCAGCCATACGCATGTCAACAAACTCATTTCCCGAGGTAAAGTTCGTAACCTGATTCAAATTTTCCGAAGAAATTGGGCTTGCAACCCGAAAGTTCGTAAATAAGGGCATTCATAAGCCGAGGTGTGACTATATATAATGAGTTTAGGCTGGTGTAATGAACACAGGCTGCAATATGGGTAGCTGTGGTATTGTGGTCATCTGATGGTGGGTATAAGCATATAGTATATTGGCTTCTGCCACAACACACTGCAGAGCTGCCACCATGACTTTATAGTGGCCACTGTGACTCTGCAGGGCTGTTGCCATGACTCCTACAGGACCACCACCAAGACTCCCTACAGGACTGTCGCAAAGACTCCCTACAGGACCGCTGTGAAGTCTCCCTACAGGGCTGCTGTATAAAATAAAATAAAAAATACACTGCCACTTACACTACAGTTAAGAGAACATTGGAATTCCATACAAAGTCATCACCTACCTCTTGACCATGGGAAGTGGTTGCCAGTCGCTGAATGTTCCAGCAATAGCAACCGCCTGCCCTCCACCTGCCCACTTAATGACAAACGGGAGCATCTTCTTGTTACCTTGCGTCAGCACCGGTCGTGGTCTAGCAGGCACTGGGTCCTCATTTTCTTTCTCTGACTGCTGCAGAGAGTGGGTGAGTGAGTTGGCGTGAATGAAAATCCTACCAACAGCTATTCATGACTTGGGAATTAAAAACAGTATTAAGAAATGTAAAATGAAAAAGAAAATGTAGACAGTCTATAAAAAAAAATGTCTAGTAGGAACATGAGGCATAATTACAATTTCGAACAAGTGACAAAAATACACGTAGAAATCACAATAGCGTGATATATCAAATGAACAAATCTACGTGGGCCGGCCATGTCGTGGCACAGTTGACTAAGGTGCATTTGGGAACATCCATGCGTAGGTTTGAACCCTCATCATGGCTCTTGTGGATTTGTTCATTAACACTATCACGCGCAGAGTGTGCGCTCCGCAGACTTTGACGTCATGCTCTTGGTGGTGCGGGCGAGCATGCAGTGACACTGCAAATGTGTATACTCGTTTCAGTTTCCTCACCTTAATTCTCGTGCTATGTCGTTCGTTTTGGTACCATTGTATTGTTCGCAATAGAATTTCCTACAGGTGTATATGCATATAAGGTCCAAAAGCCTGGCATGACTCCCCACAGCAAAGCCTAAAGTCGGCAAAGTTACCCGTGTGCGCACAAAATCAGTAAAATATGTATACTCGTCTCAGTTTTCTCACCTTAATTCTCGTGCTACGTCGTTCGTTTTGGTATCAATGTGTTGCAATAGAATTCCCCACAGGTGTATATGCATATAAGGTCCAAAAGCCCAGTGTGACTCCCCGCAGCAAAGCCTAAATTTGGCCAACCGTTATCCGTGAACAAGCACCAATTGGCACACCTGCAACCTAATGTATATACTCATTCAGTTTGATAACATCAATTTTCGTGTTACGTCTTTCATTTTGGTATCAAATTGTTCGCCATATAAAGCTGTTCGCCATATAAAACTCGTCCCATAATAATAGAACAATACATGGAATTTTAACAAATACAATGGGGCCTCGACTTACGATGCTAATCCGTTCCCAGAGATGGATCGTAAGTTGAAGCGATTTTTCCCATAAGAAATAAAGGGAATTGAATTAATCCGTTCCCCACCCTCCAAAATATTTACATACAAATACATTTTATACTGAATACAATGTTTTTTCTAACTACAATACAGTACCAAAGTTTCTCTTACCTTTATGGAGGGCTCTTGATGGCGTATGGAAGATGGTGATGAGGGGAGAGGAGGAGAGTTGTTACTGTTTGGAAGGGGAGTCCCCTTCCATTATCACATCAGGCAGTGAAGTTTTTTCTGGGGTACTCTCTCTCCTACGTATTGCCTGAATACCACTAGGACCTGATTGTGGTTCAGTGATTGTTTGTCTCACTACAAATTTGTCAAGAGACATTTGTTTTTCCCTTCGTTTTAACATTTGTCTGTAATGATGCATCAGTGTCATTGAATAGGTTAAGGCAACAGCCTACTGCAGCTTGATTTGGGCGAAATCGTTTCGGCAAAGGTTTGCAATTCTTCCCATGCTGCACACATTTTCATAATTGTTGAGGAAGAGACATTCTGTACTCTTGTTTCTGCTCTATGGTCATCCTTACATGGGTTTTCATATGTTGAGCCTTACCACTGACTTTCCTGGGACTCATGGCGTGATATATAATAATTACTTAAATGTTCAAAATGCAAAAAATCACCACAAAAGCGGAATTTCTTATAGGCGCGATCGTCACTTAGCGGGCAGCTGTAGTAAACTGAGGCAGGTCGGCCGCGTGACCGGGAACCACGCGCAAGGTCGACCCGAACGTGTACCAACAAATATCGGAAGTCGACGACACCATCGGATGTTGAGTTGCATTTTTCGATGAAATTTACATCGTAACTCAAAATTATCGTAAGTAGGGGCAATCGTAAGTCGAGGTGCCACTGTATTTTAGATTTTGAACCACAAAAGTATTGATAAACTTTCAAGTGTTCTGACGTCAATTGTCAGGCTACACTGTCATTATTGTACCAAATTGTGTGCAATCTAAAGGTGCTCATTTTGAAACCACTTCCAGATTTATCGGATAAAATTAAAAATTTTAACAAATGTTTTAAAATGATGGACGCAGTATGAGTCACCCGAGTGGACGTAGGAGAAAAAACAGCGTTGAATGTAATGAAATGCCATTTTCTGGGTGAGACCCAGAGGCTCCCCAAAGCTTAAGTCACATCAGCCCTTAATAGCCTACAAGAGACAGAGGTCTCCGGTAGGCTATTAAGGTATGAGACCTGTAGAGACCAGAGGTCCTCGTCGAGGCCACTAGTATTGGTGACCCACAGGTAAATTCAGAGCCCAAAACCTAGTTTCCTCATAAGCATGATGGAGCAGAGGTCTCACGATCACCCTCACTGAAGAACAAACCTCCAGAAGGAAGGCCAAGCTAAACACACAACTGAAATTCCATTCCCCTGGATTGTATGGGTCTCGAACCATGGACCCCCTGCATGAGAGGGCATAGAACTATTGACTGGGCTATGAGTAGTCTTATGAGCTTCGGCCTCACACGCGTGGGGTCCACGGTTCGAGAGCCATACTGCCCAGGTGAATGGAATGTTTATTTCCATGGCAGTGTGGATGACAGTTTATTAGATAACTGAAACGTTCACAGAAACTAAACAAATAATGCAGAAAACAACTTAGCAAACAATCCAGCCAGTAGTTAGGTCATACCCTGTTAGGGGGGGGGAGGGGGGCGAATAAGCTGCTCCCCTCACCCCTAAGAGGGTTACCAAACAGAGTGAAAACACTGCCAAATGATACCAAAAATGATCAGTGATTACTAAAAATCACTAAGGCAACTGAAATCAACAACTGTTAACCCATATCACTGCTAATTGTCTAGATTTATCATTTACACTATGATAAAAAGATTTCAGCCAAATTATCTGCTGCTTTATAACAAAGTGCTTGCCTGTTTAGGCTTGATGACGACCGGTTCGTGCTCCTCTTCTGAAGGCTGTTGTTGGAGGCCCTTCTGGCCTTTGTGTTTGTCGAATGTGAATGCCTGGCCATCGATCTTCCCCGGAGAATATGGCGGAAATGAGTCGCCGGGTTTATTCCGATCCCGACGCTCACCCGACGTTGCATGGTTGCCCATGACTTAGGTTACTGCAAGATAAAAAGGAGACGGTAAGAGAGTGTTGTATTCAAACATCACATAGCATTGTAATGTTGGAATGATGAGAAAATATTTCAGTATTCTTAAAATGAAAAAATAAATCAAACCCAAGAAATTATAACACAATAAATTGTAACTAGTCAAAAATATTAGAACCAACACTAGAAATTATATGGAGAAGTTTTTAACGAACCATAGACATTAATATTTTGTTAATCCTTGAAATGCATATACCATGGTGGTGGAGGCCAAAATCATCAGTAGCTTTAAAGCGTTATATGACAAAGAGTGCTGGGTAGATAGGACACCACGAGCGTAGCTCTCATCCTGTAACTACACTTAGGTAATTACCAGAGTATACACTACCCTCTATACCAGGGTATACACCACCATCAGTACACCAGAGTATACACCACCATCAGTATACCAGGCTATACACCACCATCAGTATACCAGAGTGTACACCACCCTCAGTATACCAGGCTATACACCACCATCAGTATACCAGAGTATACACCACCCTCAGTATACCAGGGTATACACCACCCTCAGTATACCAGGGTATACACCATCAGTATACCAGAGTATACACCACCCTCTGGATTTTGAAGAAGCTATAAACAGTATGCCTATGCACTCTGCACCAGGCCCGGATTCTTGGAACTCCATATTCATCAAGAACTGTAAAAAACCACTATCGCAGGCCCTCCACATTCTGTGGAGACAAAGCCTAGATACTGGCGTTATTCCTGATATACTAAAAACAGCAGAGATAGCACCATTTCATAAAGGAGGAAATAAGGCAGAGGCAAAAAATTACAGACCAATAGTACTAACATCGCACATCATAAAAATTTTTGAGAGAGTGCTAAGAAGTAAGATCACAAAATACATAGAATCACGGCATCTCCATAACCCCGGACAACATGGTTTCAGAACAGGGCGTTCTTGCCTGTCACAGTTGCTGGACCACTATGATATGGCATTAGATGCTATGGAAGACAAACAAAACGCTGATGTAATTTATACAGATTTCGCAAAAGCTTTTGATAAATGTGACCATGGTGTTATTGCACATAAAATGCGTTCAAAAGGAATTACCGGAAAAATAGGCAGATGGATCTACAATTTCCTGACCAACAGAACCCAATGTGTAATAGTCAACAAAATAAAATCCAGCCCAACAACCGTGAAGAGCTCAGTCCCCCAGGGGACTGTGCTTGCTCCAGTACTTTTTCTCATCCTCATATCGGACATAGACAAGAACACACCCTATAGCATTATCATCCTTTGCAGATAACGCTAGGATCTTCATGAGAGTAGGCAACATAGAGGACACGGCAAACCTCCAGTCAGATGTAGATCAGGTCTTTCTATGGGCTACAGAAAATAATATGGTGTTTAACGAAGATAAGTTCCAGCTCATGCGCTATGGAAAAAAATGAAAATATAAAAACGGAAACCACGTACAAAACTCTGGCAAATCATAACATAGAACGAAAAGGCAATGTAAAGGATCTGGGTGTACTCATGTCAGAAGACCTTACCTTTAAAGAACACAATAAAGTAGCCGTCACAACTGCAAGAAAAATGACAGGTTGGATAACAAGAACTTTTCACACTAGAGACGCTATACCGAT
Organism: Procambarus clarkii; assembly: GCF_040958095.1. Classification (NCBI taxonomy): domain Eukaryota; kingdom Metazoa; phylum Arthropoda; class Malacostraca; order Decapoda; family Cambaridae; genus Procambarus; species Procambarus clarkii. The sequence continues at coordinate 2,314,937 of NC_091154.1, forward strand.
GATGATACTCTTCAAAACGCTTGTGCTCTCTAGAGTAGAGTACTGCTGCACAATGACAGCACCTTTCAAAGCTGGAGAAATTGCTGACCTGGAGAGCGTGCAGAGATCCTTTACTGCTAGAATCCACTCAGTAAAACATCTAAACTATTGGGACCGACTAAAGAGCCTAAATCTGTACTCCCTTGAGCGCAGGCGGGAGAGATACATAATAATTTACAAGTGGAAAATATTAGAGGGACTGGTCCCAAACCTGCATACAGAAATAACATCACATGAGACCAGAAGACATGGCAGGATGTGCAGAATACCCCCATTGAAGAGCAGAGGTGCAACAGGAACTCTGAGAGAGAACTCTATCAACATCAGAGGCCCGAGACTGTTCAACACGCTTCCGCTACACATAAGGAGCATAACTGGCAAACCCCTCACAGTGTTCAAGAGAGAACTGGATAAGCACCTCCAAAGGATACCTGATCAACCAGGCTGTGACTCATACGTCAGGCTGCGAACAGCCGCGTCCAACAGCCTGGTTGATCAGTCCGGCAACCAGGAGGCCTGATCGACGACCGGGCCGCGGGGACGCTAAGCCCCAAAAGCACCTCAAGGTAACCTCAAGGTAAGGTAACCTCAAGGTAAGGTAACCCTCAGTATACCAGAGTATACCGACCGGGGAGCCGGTCGGCCGAGCGGACAGCACGCTGGACTTGTGATCCTGTGGTCCTGAGTTCGATCCCAGGTGCCGGCGAGAAACAATGGGCAGAGTTTTTTTCACCCTATGCCCCTGTTACCTAGCAGTAAAATAGGTACCTGGGTGTTAGTCAGCTGTCATGGGCTGCTTCCTGGGGGTAGAGACCTGGTCGAGGACCGGGCCGCGGGGACACTAAAGCCCCGAAATCATCTCAAGATAACCTCAGTACACCAGGGTATACACCACCGTCAGTATACCAGGGTATACATCACCATCAGTATACCAGGTATACACCACCATCAGTATACTAGGCTATACACTACCCTCAGTATACCAAACTATACACCACCGTCAGTATACCAGGCTATACACCACCGTCAGTATACCAGGGTATACACCACTGTCAGTATACCAGGTATACACCACCATCAGTATACTAGGCTATACACCACCCTCAATATACCAGGGTATACACCACCATCAGTATACTAGGCTATACACCACCCTCAGTATACCAGGGTATACACCACCATCAGTATACAAGGCTATACACCACCCTCAGTACACCAGAGTATACACCACCCTCAGTATACCAGGCTATACACCACCCTCAGTATACCAGGCTATACACCACCCTCAGTATACCAGGCTATACACCACCCTCAGTATATCAGGCTATACACCACCCTCAGTATACCAGGGTATACACCACCCTCAGTATACCAGGCTATACACCACCCTCAGTACACCAGGCTATACACCACCCTCAGTACACCAGGCTAAACACCACTGTCAGTATATCAGGCTATACACCACCCTCAGTATACCAGGCTATACACCACCCTCAGTATACCAGGCTATACACCACTCTCAGTATACCAGGGTATACACCATCAGTATACCAAGGCTATACACAACCCTCAGTATACCAGAGTATACACCACCATCAGTATACCAGGCTATACACCACCCTCAGTATACCAGATTATACACCACCCTCAGTATACCAGAGTATACACCACCCTCAGTATACCAGAGTATACACCACCCTCAGTATACCAGAGTATACACCACCCTCAGTATACCAGACTATACACCATCAGTATACCAGGCTATACACCACCATCAGTATACAAGGCTATACACCACCATCAGTATACCAGGCTATACACCACCGTCAGTACACCAGGCTATACACCACCGTCAGTATACCAGGGTATACACCACCGTCAGTACACCAGGGTATACACCACTGTCAGTATACCAGGGTATACACCACCGTCAATACACCAGGCTATACACCACCATCAGTATACCAGGCTATACACCACCGTCAGTATACCAGACTATACACCACCGTCAGTATACCAGGCTATACACCACCGTCAGTATACCAGGGTATACACCACCGTCAATACACCAGGCTATCCACCACCGTCAGTATACCAGGCTATACACCACCGTCAGTACACCAGGCTATACACCACCGTCAGTATACCAGACTATACACCACCATCAGTATACCAGGGGTATACACCACCGTCAGTATACCAGGCTATATACCACCGTCAGTACACCAGGCTATACACCACCGTCAGTATACCAGACTCTACCCCACCGTCAGTATACCAGGGGTATACACCACCGTCAGTATACCAGGGGTATACACCACCGTCAGTATACCAGGCTATACACCACCGTCAGTACACCAGGCTATACACCACTGTCAGTATACCAGGGTATACACCACAGTCAGTATACCAGGGGTATACACCACCGTCAGTATACCAGAGTATACACCACCGTCAGTATACCAGGCTATACACCACCGTCAGTATACCAGAGTATACACCACCATCAGCATACCAGGCTATACACCACTGTCAGTATACCAGGAGTATACACCACCATCAGCATACCAGGCTATACACCACTGTCAGTATACCAGGAGTATACACCACCGTCAGTATACCAGAGTATACACCACCGTCAGTATACCAGGCTATACACCACTGTCAGTATACCAGGGGTATACACCACCGTCAGTATACCAGAGTATACACCACCGTCAGTATACCAGGCTATACACCACCGTCAGTACACCAGGGTATACACCACCGTCAGTATACCAGAGTATACACCACCGTTAGTATACCAGAGTATACACCACAGTCAGTATACCAGGCTATACACCACCGTCAGTATACCAGGGTATACACCACCGTCAGTATACCAGGCTATACACCACCGTCAGTATACCAGGCTATACACCACCGTCAGTACACCAGGCTATACACCACCGTCAGTATACCAGGGTATACACCACCGTCAGTATACCAGGCATACACCACCGTCAGTATACCAGGCTATACACCACCGTCAATATACCAGGAGTATGAAGGGTAAAGGTCTCTCTGGTCCTCCGTGGCGACCCTGGCGGCGGCGACCTCTTCCCAGCGACCGTTCCGGCGGGGGACAGGTAGACTGTCTCTATGGACTCTATATATTGATTTATATTTATATATTTATTTATATATACAAGAGTTCTTACATTCTTGTACAGTTACAAGCAGGTGTTGCGAGTAAATCTTATACTCGCTCCATTATCTCATTATCTTAATAGCATAACTAATTAGCACTAATTACAGAAGCTACAATCCTTTCCCCAATTACAGGTAATACTCTTCTCATCTTGTTGGAGGGAGCTGAGGTGTATTCACAATATAAGCAGGCGATATGAGGAATAAAGGCACCACCACTTGGTCCGGGAGACATCTCCCGTCACGCAGGGTGCAGTCGTGCCTCCACAGATCTCCAGTGTCAGCTCTTGATAGTGGTAATGGCTCAAAAGGGCCACAACTTACGAGCTATTCATGCCCGTGCCACCTCTTGGGTGGCTTCATCTTCATCTTAACACATTCACAAGGGAGACATCTCCCGTCACGCAGGGTGCAGTCGTGCCTCCACAGATCTCCAGTATCAGCTCTTGATACTGGTAATGGCTTAAAAGGGCCACCACTTACGGGCTATTCATGCCCGTGCCACCTTTTGGGTGGCTTAATCTTCATCAATCAATCATCGGAATGAAGGACAGTACAATTTCCAGTCAAGAATGTAGCACTCGGCGTAGGCAGTTTTAATCGTCTACAAGACGCTACAGCTTCGACACAGAGCAGGCAGCAGTCTAGGACCTCATCCAGCTACAACGCTCTCGCTCCCCGAGTTCAGACACTCACAATTCCCCATTGAGCCGCCACGCTCTCCCACATAGAGCTCCGCGACTCCGGCCACACTCAGCTCTCTGCTCTGCTCCAGGCTTCGTCTCAACGTCTACGACACTGCTGTATCCAGGACTACTAAATGAATATGAAACTCACTAAACACTGTGTATCTAATCTACCCAACAACGTAACATAATCGTATGTTACATTGGTTTATCTTTACGGGATACACTCTAGCCCGTGCTTCAGGGACATTGCGTTCTGAGGAACTAAATCTAAAAGATCCTCGAGGTCCATTCACCACCAAAGACCGCATTCACTCCAAAACCGATAAACTCCACAGTTACTCCACTTGCGGGTTATTCATGCCCGTGCCACCTCATGGGTGGCTTAATCTTCATCAATTAATCAATCGAGGTCCATCCCTCCCCTCCCTTCCCCCCCCCCAAGGGTGGAACTACTGACCCTCTCCCAGAATGCAACCTCACAGTAATTGACTAACTCCCGAGTACCTAATTACTGCTGGGTGAACAGGTAGATTAGGTGATAGGAAACGTGGCCTCGACGGGGGACAGGCAGCCCTGAGGGTCACCATCTTTAGTGGCCCCGACGGGGGACAGGCAGCCCTGAGGGTCACCATCTTTAGTGGCCCCGACGGGGGACAGGCAGCCCTGAGGGTCACCATCTTTAGTGGCCTCGACGGGGGAAGGCAGCCCTGAGGGTCACCATCTTTAGTGGCCCCGACGGGGGACAGGCAGCCCTGAGGGTCACCATCTTTAGTGGCCTCGACGGGGGAAGGCAGCCCTGAGGGCCACCATCTTTAGTGGCCTCGACGGGGGACAGGCAGCCCTGAGGGTCACCATCTTTAGTGGCCCCGACGGGGGACAGGCAGCCCTGAGGGTCACCATCTTTAGTGGCCCCGACGGGGGACAGGCAGCCCTGAGGGTCACCATCTTTAGTGGCCTCGACGGGGGACAGGCAGCCCTGAGGGTCACCATCTTTAGTGGCCTCGACGGGGAAGGCAGCCCTGAGGGCCACCATCTTTAGTGGCCTCGACGGGGAAAGGCAGCCCTGAGGGTCACCATCTTTAGTGGCCTCGACGGGGGAAGGCAGCCCTGAGGGCCACCATCTTTAGTGGCCTCGACGGGGGAAGGCAGCCCTGAGGGCCACCATCTTTAGTGGCCTCGACGGGGGAAGGCAGCCCTGAGAGTCACCATCTTTAGTGGCCTCGACGGGGGAAGGCAGCCCTGAGGGTCACCATCTTTAGTGGCCTCGACGGGGGAAGGCAGCCCTGAGGGCCACCATCTTTAGTGGCCTCGACGGGGGAAGGCAGCCCTGAGGGTCACCATCTTTAGTGGCCTCGACGGGGAACAGGCAGCCCTGAGGATCACCATCTTTAGTGGCCTCGACGGGGGACAGGCAGCCCTGAGGGTCACCATCTTTAGTGGCCCCGACGGGGGACAGGCAGCCCTGAGGGTCACCATCTTTAGTGGCCTCGACGGGGGACAGGCAGCCCTGAGGGCCACCATCTTTAGTGGCGTCAACCTTCTATGAAGCTTTTAAGGTCAGGATTGGCATTACAGTTCAGCGTTTTATATATGTATAATACACATGAGAGAATGTGCAGTGACTTAATATCTAACATATTCAGAGATTTGAGTAAGGGTACCGAGTGATGTCTGGGGCCAGAGTTGGATATTGTTCTAATAGCAGCTTTGTGTTGAGTAATTAGAGGACGTAAATGATTTTGGGTAGTAGAACCCCAAGCACAAATACCATAGTTGAGATATGGATAGATGAGAGAATAATAGAGTGTCACCAGGGCAGGGCGGGGTACATAATACCTGAGCTTAGAAAGAATGCCAACAGTTTTTGAAACTTTTTTGATATATTTAGAATGTGTCCCTGGTCCCTGTAAGGTAAGACTGAAGGTATTGGAGGGAGTGTCCTCTGACTCCATAATGATGTAATTTAAGAAGAAGGTTTTGGTGGTTGACAGTGTCAAAAGCCTTACGCAGGTCCACAAATAACCCAACAGGGAACTCATTTTTATCAAGAGCTGCGTGAATCAAGTTAATCATACTAATAAGTGCATCGTTAGTGCTTTTTTAGGGTCTGAAACCATATTGGCAAGAGCTAAGTATATTGTGTTTGGCTAGATAAGAGTAAAGCTGCTTGTAGATTAGTTTTCAAATATTTTTGACAAGTTTTGCAGGATAGATATAGGTCTGTAATTGTTGACATCAGTGAGATCACCACATTTGTGGACAGGGGTTACTCTCTCTTTTTTTTTTTTTTTTAGAATATCTGGAAAAGTTTGGAGTTCAAGTGACTTGTTGAAGATCAATGCAATGGCAGGGGCTAGAAATCTGGAGTTTTTTTTTTTTGTAAATTAGAGATGGTATCTCATCAAGGGCGCTTGACTTAGTTTTAAGGGAAAGGATTACCTCATTAACATCAGAGGAGTTAGCAGGAGTTAGGTACAGAGACTCTGGATAGTTACCTGTAAGGTAGTCTTTAATATTAGTGAGTGAGGATGGAATATCATGAGCAAGGGATGTTCCAATGGATGAAGAGAACCTATTGAATTCAATAGCAGTGTCAGAGGCTGAAAGCACACCATCGTCATTGGATAGGAGAATTGGTTTTTTATTCAAAATATTTTTTGATCCTAATATTTGGGAGATAGTGCTCCATGTTCTCTTAATGTTGCTCTTAATTTGGGTAAATTTATTTTAGTAGTATTGTATTTTTGCTCTTCTAATTATTTTAGACAGCAATGATGAGTAAATCTTTGAAAATTCTTTGGAGACAACTCCTAACCTATACTTCTTCTCTAGGTCATGTTTTTTATTAATAGATTTAAGTATACCCTTTGTAAGCCATGGAGTTAAACAATGCTGTTTGTTCACCAACTTGTACAATTGCTGATTTCTGCCATGTCCCCCCCCCCTTTTTTATTTGTTATTCCTTTTTTCAACACAATTTATACCTAATCCCAATTACTATTAAGCTTTAGTCTAAAAAAAAAGTGTTCACTACCTCTATCTTTAAGTCCATTATGTTTGTAAATCAACTATGTATGTACTTTTCCTGAATAAAAAATGATTTATTTATTATATTTATTATTTATAAAGGAAATATGTGCCCAACCATTTCTGTCCCGCCTGGGATTCGAACCCGGACTTCGTCGAGAACGAAGCCGACTGTACTACCGAGAGCCTCTTGTCGTAGGTCCGCCATTTGCCTCAACAAAATAAATATTTGGTCGTGGACAAGCATGTTAATGTTCTGTGATGATCTCTGGCCATATTAGGTTAAATACAGTCATTAATAAGTAACAAATGTAATATGTCAAGATAAGAAGATATCTTAATAATAATAATTTATAAAATTATTATTATAAATAAATTATAAATATAAATAAATTATAACAAGTTATAAGTTATTATTATTAATAAGAAAGGTGTAAATGGTCGCTGGCAAGTGTTTGTTGACTCAATGTTTAGATTCCTGTTATTCCCGTCGCTTCGTCACCGGCGTGTATTCCTCTATGTTGGCCCGCTCTCCCTTGTGCTTATTAGCCCGCTGCCACTACGATGTCTCGGCCGACTCTCCCTGGCCTTACCTGAAGGGCTACCATCTCTCTATTGGTCGCCAAGGGGTCAGGGAAACCGGGGGCTTGTCAAAGATCCTTTGCATTTTTCCTGATGAATTTATCGGGATATTTAGAGCTGGAGTTTAACAGAGTTCTGGCATACACGCGGTCCCCGTGGCGCTGTGGTGAAACACTCGCCCGGCGCTTCGCCAGCACTTTGGTCTGGGTTCGTATCCTGGCCGGGGAGGATTGACTGGGCGCCAATCCTTAACTGTCGCCTCTGTTCACCCAGCAATAAAATGGGTACCTGGTTGTTAAATAATTTAGCGGGTCGTATTCCGGGAAAAATTAGGATTAAGGACCTGCCAGACACACTACGCGTGCTGGTGGCTTTACAACCATGTAATAACTCTTGTATATGTAATGGTTCTATTGTTACGTAAAGTATGGTGACAAATAAACACAGACACTAAGATATATATGTCGTACCTAGTAGCCAGAACGCACTTCTCAACCTACTATGCAAGGCCCGATTTGCCAAATAAGCCAAGTTTTCATGAATTAATATATTTTCTCAAATTTTTTTCTTATGAAATGATAAAGCTACCCATTTCATTATGTATGAGGTCAATTTTTTTTATTGGAGTTAAAATTAACGTAGATATATGACCGAACCTAACCAACCCTACCTAACCTAACCTAACCTATCTTTATAGGTTAGGTTAGGTTAGGTAGCCGAAAATGTTAGGTTAGGTTAGGTTAGGTAGGTTAGGTAGTCGAAAAACAATTAATTCATGAAAACTTGGCTTATTAGGCAAATCGGGCCTTGAATAGTAGGCAGAGAAGTGCGTTCTGGCTATTAGGTACGACATATATATATATATATATATATATATATATATATATATATATATATATATATATATATATATATATATATATATTTAAATATATATATATATATATATATATATATATATATATATATATATATATATATATATATATATTTGGTCGAATATACAGAAGTACACAGGTGATACTTTGGTGTGAGTTGAGCGCACTGAGCGTCGGTACAGTATCTCGCAAGTGTCTGCTCTAGACCACACTTGAAAGTAGACTAGTTAATGTTTGCTATTCTGCTGCTTATATGCTCGGGCAACACCTCACCGTGTTGCCCGGGCAACGCCTCACCTCATTCATCTCCAAAGGTTGACAGGAATATTAACAATGCATTTGGAGCGAGTATATTATTGGGATAATCTACTCGCTACATATATATTCACACAGTGAATTATTATTATTATTATTGTATTTATATATCCAGGTTTCGTGTGCAGCGGTCCGTGGCGGGAACAGAGTGAGGGCAGGACCCCATTGATTGATTGATGAAGATTAAGCCACCCAAAAGGTGGCACGGGCATGAATAGCCCGTAAGTGGTGGTCCTTTTGAGCCATTACCAGTATCAATAGATGATACTGGAGATCTGTGGAGGTGCGACTGCACCCTGCGTGATGGGAGATGTCTCCCGTGGCAGGACCCTTCTTCGGTCACTATTTGTATTACATTCGCCAAAAATGTAATTACTATGCTATGTATCCTCACAATCCCAATGTACCTTCTTGTATATATATAAATAAATAAATTTATATGCCACCCAGTACTGCCCGCACTGCGCCTGCGGATCGCGGTGTACATATGTCTCTTCTTTTCCCATCAGAAACCCCTCCACTTTTCTTTCGAAAAGCAGTGGTCATTTTCCAGGATATTAAAGTCTTACCTACAAGTAATTATCAAAAAAAGGCACCAAACCGGGAAGGCTATGTAGCGTCATCAAATGTGCGGAATAATCAGAGGGCGCTAAATATCACCAAGGATGCCAATACGAGAACAGAAACGCATAAGGCGAACGATATCAAAAGTATCCGATTCACCAAGAATTCTATCGAGGGACAAGTGATCACGAGGGACGGTCGGAAAGCAAGACACACGCTCGTCCTGGAAGTCAGAACATTCAACAAGGATATGCACGACTAAGAGGAGCAATGCAGTTTGGACAATTAGGAGCAGGGCGGCGCTCCATTAAGTGACCCTGAATTAAGCGCATACGGCCGATAAGCAACCTCTCCAGAGCCGTTTCTCATCGCCGGTTACGGTGGTACGAGGACGGCCATGAGGACACACTACTCTTAAGAGTATGCAGTTTGTTACCAGTAACAGAAGACCAACAATCCTGCCAATTGGTAAGGATGGAGAAATGAATAACTGGGTAAAAGTCAGAATAAGGAATACCTTTACAGGAGATGGGACAAGAGTGGACAGCTTCCCCTAGCGGCATCTGCACGCTCATTTAAAAAGACACCAATATGGCTGGGAACCCAACAAAACTCAAGTGACTTAAATTTACTGGAAATAATAAACAGCCAATGCTGGACCTCGACAACCACTGGATGAACCGGATTAAAGGACCCGAGAGCCATGAGGGCACTACGAGAGTCAACGACAACTACAAAGGAAGATTGACAACGAGAAAGCAGGAGACGAAGAGCATAGAGAATAGCATAAAGTTCCGCTGTGAAGATGCTAGTCTCCGGAGGTAAGCGACACATATAAGTGCGATCAGGAAAAACAACAAAGTAGCCAACATCATCCGCAGACTTAGACCCATCGGTGAAGATGGAAACGGAGCGGAAGTGTGAAGAAAAGTGCTCAAGAAAAAGGCATTTCAGAACCGTAGAAGGGGTAAAAGCTTTAGTGATGCGGGTTAAGGATGTACAAAACTTCGGAAGGGGGGCTCTCCACAGGGGCAAGGAAGGAACAACATGAGGAGATACATTAGAAATATAAGTCTTACCTACAATTACTCCTTTACCTTCTTGTACTGGCATCCTTAAGCGATATTTAGCACCTTTTGAATATCCCGCCACATTTGGCGCTGCTACATAGCTTCCCTGGCTTGGTGTCCTCATTTGATAATTACTTAATTATTTTGATAATTACGAACTGGACCAGGAGAACTGGTCTTTATCGTTTGATAATTACTTTGATGTCAAGCTATCAATGCTTTCAATGTGTTTTAATGTACTTTAATATACAGTACCTACTAATCTCAAATTTTCTTACAATGTACCCGTTAATATTTTATAAATTTTGTTAGAAATTACCTTCTTAATATTATCTGTTAGATTACGGACCTGCCCGAAACGCTGTGCTTACTAGTGGCTTTACAAGAATGTAAACATCATGTTATGTACTCTCATAAACCCAATGTACCTTCTTGTATATAAATAAATAAATAAAAACTTACTTGTCTACTACCTTCACTGACTCACAACACAGCCAAAACAGTTATTTCCCTACATCCAAAAACCTTCACCACTTTCATATGCACTATAGATATGGAACAACTTGAATTTGTGGTTAGCAATACTTAGCTCTTGTTTACTTAATATAGTTCCACACTAGTGAGCATCAGCAATTAATGTTTCACCAGTGATCACCCAGTCGGTAAACACTTCCTTTAATCTCAATTAACCAGTTAATCTTTCTGCTGTGGGTTTGATTTTTTCCACCATCAGCAAGCACTTCCATATCAGGCTTCTGCATAACTCATTTATAAAAAGCTCTGATGTCTTGAGAGCATTTACTGTGTGAACCTTAAGATTCTGATGGCAAAGGTGGAAAAGGTGTTGATTTCCACCATGTTTCCCTCTCCCCTTTTTCAAACTGAATTTATGCTTTGATCTCAATTAGTATTAATTTTTAGTTCAAGTGTTTGTCCCACACCTTGCTCGAAACGCTGTGCGTATTAATGGCTTTAGGCATTGTATGTACTGTACTAACTATCTATAAATCCAACATTATGTTTGTAACTCGCCTTGTATGTATGTACTTTTACCTGAATAAACATTTGATTTGATTTGAAATCAGGTAAAATCCTTAAGTACTGAGAGGTCACACTGTGCCTGGCATCCAGTTACTGTGAGGCTACAGAATCTATACTGTAAATATATGGGTTTGCTGTTATCAATGAATCATGAGGGGCATATTCTTTGCCTTCATTGTCACACTGGGTGACGTGTGTGAAGATATCACAACAGCTGTAACAGTGCAAGAGAACTGTCTTGCCAGGATCGATATCACTTTTCCCAAGAAGGATCATTTTAAAAATACTATAGTATATTAAATGGTTGTTTCCTACTTCTGTATGTCATTAAAAACAATATTACGGGACAAATCTTTCTAGTTACTGAGAGATATACTATATTAATTTTCACGTTTAAAATTGCTCTCAAACCACACATTTTTTTCTGCAATACATTATACCTGTAATATACATGTAATGCTATGCGTGTTAGTGGCTTTGCAAGAATGTAAAAACATCAGTGCTTTGTACTCTCATAAACCCAATGTATATTGTATATAAATAAATAATATATAATAAATAATAAATAAATATACTCTGCATTTATGCTCATACAGTGCTGGAATGTATATTAGGGGGTATATTTATATATATGGCACATTTCAGGATAGTAGCAAAACACGGGTACATGAGTGTGTGACTTCATTGAATATGTGACAAGATGTCAGTCTCGAGAACAGGATTGCAGTATAAATTCTTTGGTTTATTTCTCACATGGTAGAAAATTGATATAAAGTCGTCACTGGTGTTGGTCAAGAACTTTGAGGCCACGTGAGGTCGCGGTAACTCTCTTCTCCATAACTCTTGGCTATCATATGACCTCCTTTATCTTGGCAACTAATTTGAACTACAAGAAATAAAGGTAAATGGCAAATCAGTTATTGCAGGTAATCCTTGATTACAACATTTTTAGATGTAAAATACTGTACGACAAGCTCCATCCTCTAGGTTTCGCTATGAAATATTACTGCCAATGTCCAACTGTAACAACAGTGCTGCATCTATATCTAAATGTAAGTAGGCTGCAGGTGTCCAAATGTAACTAGGCTACGTATGTCTAAATTATGTTAGTATGTCGTCCTTGAGGGGCGGAAGAGAGCAGACAACAGTATAACTGGTAGATATTAAGCAATGGGAACCTTTATTGGGCCATTTATCCTAAGTATGAGCTTTATTAAGTCTTTTATAAAGTTCACGCTAGAAGCCAAACATGCTATAATAAAGGCCGACACTGCTTAGTGCCACATCTCTGCTTCAGCAACACGACTGTACAGTCGTGCGGGCGGTGCGTGGTGACGCGCTCTCGTGAACCTCTCTCCGTCCCTTATTCTTACATAATTTGGATTAATTTAGATACTGAAAAATGATGGTAGGTTAATGTTGATAACAACTGCAAGAGTAGGCTGTGGAGAAACTAGCGGTAGGAACTGAAACCAGTATAACTTTCTCACAATCGAACTCTCATAGCTAATGGGACAATGTTGGTCTTTGTCCATCTTATTGTGCACAATGGTGTTGTAGACAAAATGTTACAGATTTCACCATTATTATATTGTTCTGAAGTAGTAGTAGTATTATTGTATTGTTATAAAGTGGCCCCTCCAAAAAAGTCACTTTACCACAGTACTATTTTATAAAACAATATTATGGTAAAGTAACTTTAGGGGTATATATTATACAGCACTTAAAATGGTTTAAATACAGTACAGTACTGCGGTAGAGCACAAGTCTTCAGCCAACATTATTAGCCTGAATACAACTACGTAAAAGTTCATATCCCGACTGATAATAATCAGACCAAAAATCTAGTTGGCTTTATCCAATTCAAATGTTGCAATAATTCTAAACAAGCATTTGAGCAGAGGTTGAAGGGTCACCAAAAGCTGGAAAACTACATTTACAGCCTTTTTAAAACATGAATCCCTGTAATGATGCAGATTATAAACCTTCATATTAACCTAACATGGTTAGGCCGCTAACAACCCTTGGAAGCGTTTTCCACCGGACATGCTTTTGCCAACAATGTTTTTATACAGTGAGAGTGTCAACGAGTCAAATTTAGTGCTGCTTAGGAATTCGACTGTGTACTGCATTGTGCATACCCAAGCATGCCTGGATTATACCTCGAGTGGGTTCTGGGAACTCGACTGCTCCCTGAGCCCAGCCTGACCTTTGCTTAAGTGTCATTTGGATTCCAGGCAATCTGGATAATCCAGTTTACTGTACTGTACTTACAAACAGTCTATAGTTCATAATATTGTCATTGTGAAGCACTTCCTTCATCCCTCCTTGACATTCTTATTATCTAATAATTCTTCTTCACAGAGACAAGTAAGACTTTTTTCACCACTTTTTTTCTAAGCTAAAGAATGCTTTGTGGGTTACAGAGTTACCTTCATTTCTGTGACTCTCAAAACAACTGAAATCTGTTCTGTACCTCGCCTTACGTGGTGTCAAAATTCAAGTCGGACACTTACACATTTGAATAAATAGAAAGACATATTAAATACCGACAAAAGGCTAAAACATACAGAAATGCTGAATGAAAATTCAAATTTTCTACAGTTCTCAATAAAGCAATAAATAAAGAGCACTTCTTTAATATCAAAGTTTTCAAATCATTTGCCAACACAACTAGGACACTTCAGAGTTACATCATTAAAAACAAGTTGTATTTCTCTAAAATTACATGTATTTGGTCCAAGTTAATTATATTCTTCCTCTGATAAAACAATATAGCCATGATATACACAATAAATCAACTACATTAAAAAGTACAGTTTGTTGTTTTACCATTGCACATGATTACACACAAACAAGAAATCATCAAATCTAACTATTAAATGATCTTCCAAGTCACACTTGGTTCACGCTCATGAAGTCTTCTGTCTGCAAAAAAGAAACTTATACAAGGCAAATCACTTAAAAGTACAAAGCCTCGGCATACAAAATTAGACCTTAACCGCAATGTTGTCCTGGTACTCTGAGGCGATATAAAGAGTGACGAATGGATTACGATTTAACCGGCATCGGTTAATGTACAAGTAACGACTAAGCGTATAAAAGTACTCAGACCTTTCAGATTGACTATATGGATTATAAAAGTAAGAATACAGTAGTCATCAATCTCTAATCTCGCATAGAAAAAGAAGAAAGATACAGTAGAAAATCACAAGATGGCTGGCTGTTGCATATGTTCCAGTCACAGTTGAAGAAAACCCCTATGCTGCAAGAAAGGAGAACGGCAGTAAGCACAGTCCTCCCACACCTCTTTTACTACACTCTTACTTGCCAATTAAACATATGGACACAGTTAACTAAAGCTTCCCAATACTGTACTTGTTAACACTATATTCCACTAAGCTAACTGACCCAAGGCAAGGTTAAGTCAATTCACTTAATTCGATAAACTTGCATTGATAATGCCCATTCCCAATTAGCTCCTTGTTGACAATTGGTGTTTTACAAGGCAACATTATGAGTTTGAGAACAGAACAAGTGGAGGACTTGTTCTTTCAACAATACACTCATGCAAGATATGAACAATGACTATTATGGCTTCATAAGGACTTCAGAGACCCTTGGTGTAGAGTAACTCGCTACAATTTGACTACCGAGACGGTAGTAAACACTAAGAGAACACCTTTACAATCTAATGTATTGTTGAACTGTCTTCTGGTAACTGATTCATCTCATCAAATTGTGTAGCAACAATATTTCTAGCATCGGCTCAAAATCGTTTGCATGCAGCTAGTGTAATTCTTGTGTGGCATTCATCATGTGCCAATGATGGAGATACAGTAGTCACAATCAACTTGATAATGGTCCAGGACAGACCAAAACATCGTCGTCTTTTCATCTACTAGTGTGTGTGGTTTGATCAACATTCTTCAGCCATGTTATTGCGACTCATCATCTGCAAAGTACCTCCCTGATGTTGGTTCTGGGATCAACATTCCCATGGCCCGGTCAAATATGTCACAGCGTTGTAATATACAGTACTCTGGTGTTTCAATACTTTTAAATTCTATGTAGGCAGTTTTCCATTGGAGGATAAGAATGAAGTTGCAATGACTATTGACAATTTGAGATCTAAAATCAAAACGTTACATGCATCTGTGTAAAAAGCAGTAATGTCCTCTTTGGTTAATAATGTATCAATGAGATCTTTGAACTAGCCAGGGAAATAGTGTCAGGATCAGAATGTGATAGCTGGCAATGCATCAATGACAAATCACACTCACATCCCATGTCACCCCCAGAGGCACACATTACCGACTAGGCCATGTTCAGCTTAAAAGCAACACAAACCGTGTTGCTTTGGAGCTCATCGTCACCAAGTTGGTAGTGTGTGTGTGTGTGTCTGGGACGACCCAGGATGAGAGTGATTCCATACACTGCTCCAAAAATGTTCTCATTGATAAAGAAGTTGGTAACAGGGAGATGATGTGATGACTAAATCACACACCGATGAAGAGACGACGACGCTTCGGTCCGTCCTGGACCATTATCGAATCTATTGTGATGGGAGCGAGGGAGGCACGTGCATTAAAGAAGGCAAGAGTGAGGTGAGGAGCAGGTAAGAGTAAGGTGAAAGGTAAGAATAGGATGAAAGGTACAAATGGGATGAGTGTAATAATGGGATGAAGGAAGAATGGACTGAGGTAAGTACAAGAGGAGGGTAAGAAAAAGAGGGTAAGCTTAAGTCAGGTCATGTTTGTTAAGAAGGTTAGCCCATTTGAGTATGTATAGTGGAAGGGAAGAGTCAACAGCAACAAAGCCAGGACTAGGGTTCATGTTGGGTATGTTGGGTAGATTGGGTATCGAGAGCCAATTCGACAAGATGGCATCTGTGAAGAGTAAAGGCATGAAAGATTATTTTAGAAGACCAATCTTCGTCTAAAAAGGCAGCGTGAGGTGACAGCATAACACCGGCTCAACTCTCTCACAACATTTCCCCGAGCACAGTGGTCCAAGGTGCAGCAGCCGACTCCTCTTTGAACTGAGGCTAACTTGAAATCTGTTAAAACTATGGTTATAATACACCTTGTCTATGAATGTACATCTAAATTATTGCCAATGCACAGCTGGGTCAGTAACACACATGCCGTATTCTTAGTAAAGTTACCCCACTTTGAAACAAATTATAACATTATTGGAACTACAAATGTAAATAAAAACCTGCTCAATAAATCACAACCCACTATGACAAAATCTTTAGAAAAGGATCAGTCCTCCCTAGAAGCTGTTACAAAAAAAAAAATATCTAGTTGTGATCTCTCAGCACTAACCATTAACCAGTACTGGAATGTCAGTAACTGAAGCTTCAATAAATCAAACCCGAGTAATGGCAGCATTACACAATTCAGCAAAAACACACTGTACATAATGCAAGAGGCAGGACGTGCGAGCCACGGGCCCAGCTGTCGGCAACGAATACCTATATCTACCTAAGGCTAGTTCCATTAATGGCCGTAAAGCTAGAATTCTTCTGAATCAAGTTTGCACAACCGCATGGGGTAATGGTACTTTGTATAGAGACTTGGTTCCCTTTGTCAGTTATCAAATTTATCAGATTTTCCAATTTTTTTGAAAGACAAAACATGTGACTAGCAAACGCAAGAGCAGATAATGAATTTGATTAAGTCTTACAACAAGCTAAAATAAACATAATGGAGAGCTGGCTGACTATTCAAATAATCAGAATAAACATGACTAGCTTAAATCTTCCGGCTCAAAACCACCACAAAGTTTGCAGTGACTTTGGCACATATTTGGATGTAGTTATTTAACTCCCTGATCCCCTGCATAAAGTCTTACACATCAATTCATTAATAGAAATCTTACACATCACAAGAAATCTTACCACTCAAAATTAATCTTATTCGCCAATATCAATATCTTGGAGCACAAAATGCTCATTTCTAGTCTCCTGGCACAAGATTTAACCCAGACAAAACTTTGCTTCAGAGATCTTATCCAGCAAAAACAAATTCTAAAAAGTTCAAATCCTATGAGCCGCAGTTTAAGTCACACAGCACATCACACACACCAAGAGACTGCCGACTCCACCCCTAAAATACCTCAAACGTTTTCCCTCTAATTGGGCCGCTTCACGTGGCCAAATAAAAGAGTTCCCCCTTGACAAATTTATTACGAGCGTAAACCTGCGACTGCCGCAGTAATACGTGTTACTGCAGTGTCAATTACTGTACGTACATACATAGCACTTCTCAGACTATGTAACAGAACTTAACGCTATATCGAGCTTCACAGCTTAGCTCATTAACATGTAGTGGTTCAGCGTGAAAAAAACAAAGGTGCATTATTAAAAACATACAATATTCAATAAATTGAAGGTTTCAAGAAGCTTCTTAAATTTTAAACATACTGTATAAATACACTTTTTTTTTTTTTTTAGAGAAGGAAGCCTATTTTTTGTGTTTATTACTTTCACTGCCAATTTATCCCTACCAATTACGACATCAGATCTTGCTCTATCACAAACGTGAAAGTCACATCATAAAAAACTGCTTAAGTGAGAGGGAAGACCTCTAATCCATTACTGTGAACACTAGGCACACACAATTTTTACTGAAAAACCTCTCTAATCAACCTCAGAACAGAGTACCATATATAATGTTGAGAGCAATCATTCCCGACTACTGTTCCTCATGATGATGATGATGACGATTAAACAGCGTAACCGTTGACCGATACTTCGTACTGTCAATCCCGAAGCTCAAGTCCTCTCTCCCCCCCCCACACACACATACACTATGCAGCATCCCAAATCCTTCCCAATTTTCATCTCTGGCAAAATACTAAATTGTGCTGCCTCTAACGATATATTTTAGAACCTACTGAACCCCACCCTTCCCATCAACCAAATACACTATCACCCCATTGTAAATGTTTTTTAGAACCCAGCAAATGCCCCCCCACCCCCTTCCTCAAAATACGCAGTATACATCTGAAGCCGCCCCGTCTCCTCTCTCTGAACACACACAGCATCACCCCAGGACTAATGCATTATAAATCCGAGCTTTCCCCCTCCTCTCGAAAATACATACACATCCCGAGCCTCCCCATCCCCCACTTCAGATACACAACATCACCCGAGCCTCCCCATCCCCCACTTCAGATACACAACATCACCCGAGCCTCCCCATCCCCCACTTCAGATACACAACATCACCTGAGCCTCCCCATCCCCCACTTCAGATACACAACATCACCTGAGCCTCCCCATCCCCCACTTCAGATACACAACATCATCTGAGCCTCCCCATCCCCCACTTCAGATACACAACATCACCTGAGCCTCCCCATCCCCCACTTCAGATACACAACATCACCTGAGCCTCCCCATCCCCCACTTCAGATACACAACATCACCTGAGCCTCCCCATCCCCCACTTCAGATACACAACATCATCCGAGCCTCCCCATCCCCCACTTCAGATACACAACATCACCCGAGCCTCCCCATCCCCCACTTCAGATACACAACATCATCCGAGCCTCCCCATCCCCCACTTCAGATACACAACATCACCCGAGCCTCCCCATCCCCCACTTCAGATACACAACATCATCTGAGCCTCCCCATCCCCCACTTCAGATACACAACATCACCCGAGCCTCCCCATCCCCCACTTCAGATACACAACATCACCCGAGCCTCCCCATCCCCCACTTCAGATACACAACATCACCTGAGCCTCCCCATCCCCCACTTCAGATACACAACATCACCTGAGCCTCCCCATCCCCCACTTCAGATACACAACATCATCTGAGCCTCCCCATCCCCCACTTCAGATACACAACATCACCTGAGCCTCCCCATCCCCCACTTCAGATACACAACATCACCTGAGCCTCCCCATCCCCCACTTCAAATACACATCATCACCCGAGCCTCCCCATCCCCCACTTCAGATACACAACATCACCCGAGCCTCCCCATCCCCCACTTCAAATACACATCATCACCCGAGCCAGCGTATCGTAGAACGCAAGACTGGACAAATCGCACACCCTCTTCTAAACCCCACACTTGCTCACCCGACCTACTGGTCACCTCCAGGAGGGAAAATCTGAAATACCACAAAAACGAATAAAGCCGGTTCTGACGGAGAATTGAGGTCAAAATGTTTCGCCTCTAAATACAGTATACAAAATAAATGTTTTTCATACATTACAAAATCATAGTAAATAATACAGAATATCTTGCTAGGCACTAAAGCATTATTATTTAGTATAAGAATTACAGCAAGAGATAATATTTGATAACTGTTATTTGTAAGCATACTTGAGTCCCTAGTTATTGTCAACGTGTTCATCAGCACAAGAATGGCACACAAAGGTGCTTTTTATAAATGAAATTCCTAAAACATCTAAGCCATATAAGATTGAAGCTTTGGTCTCTTAAAACCGACTCCAGATATGTCTATCTGCCAAAAATGACACGCCACACACTAACTGTGTCCAGCATGGCATTATCCTGCCTCTCGTCGGTTTGATTGCACCCGATAACTGACATCACAGCACACATTACCCACCATAATATTCAAAATGGTCTCACTGCGACTCTTACTGAACCGGGGACTTCACTGCTTAATCCTTACACTGCGCAATTTGCCATGTGCAATTTCCTCCTGTGCGCTAATCGCCACATGTGATTGATCCTCAAATGGTTTTTCAAATACTTTTAATTAACAATACACACTATGATGTAAGACTTTTAAAAAACTTAGCAGTTTAAGAGTTAAATGCAGCACACGCAATGCAGCATATTTGACGACTCGACACTAACTCTGAAAATGGTAAATTAATATCTTCAGTATCCAAATACACCTCAAAGCATATCCTTTTTCATGCAGAGATAGCCAATGTTGACACACACTGACCAACTGCAATTTTTACATATAATGGGAGCGGCAAAACCCCATAACTTGGGCTTGCCACTGGTGGTTTCCTCCTATGCCCTTAAAACATCTACCGACACATTTGTTGCATAGCAAAATAAATACCTGTGTCTTGTCGTTACGTAAGAATAACATTTACCATCAGTTGTAAAAGCAACTCCCCCTCCCCTACAGTTGTTCCAGTTCTCTCATACACTGTAAGTGCCTGGGGGAACACTACCGCTGGCACGCGCACACACACACACACACACCAGTGCCTGGGGGAACACTACCGCCGGCACGCGCACACACACACACCAGTGCCTGGGGGAACACTACCGCTGGCACGCGCACACACACACACACACACCAGTGCCTGGGGGAACACTACCGCCGGCACGTGCACACACACACACCAGTGCCTGGGGGAACACTACCGCTGGCACGCGCACACACACACACCAGTGCCTGGGGGAACACTACCGCTGGCACGCGCACACACACACACCAGTGCCTGGGGGAACACTACTGCGTGCGCGCACGCACACGCACACGCACACACACACACACACACACACACACACACACACAACATTACATATAGGGTCAGGCTTACAGTGACAAATGTGAAGCTCAAAATTAAAAAAAAAAGACATATATAAAAAGTAGATGTTTAAAAATAGAGTAGTTTAAGAGTCAAGCACCAGTAGTGACACATCCATCAATTATAGTACGAGTGCTTGCAACAACAGACTCTTAGGTCAGCCACTGCATTTTAAAGCTACTTTTGCCTGCATATTTGACTAATGTATAACATTTCCTGTCATTCTTAGGTGTAAAAAAAAAAATACATGAATAGGAAAAATAAAGCACCATATCAATAACATTCATAAAAAATAAAAAATAAAAATATGCAAAGTCTCAAGCTGAGCACAACAGCCTCTGTTCTCTCCATTCTCTCAAACACCTCAGTTATCGAGACGGTCAGATTTTGCAATTGACATCACAAGTCCTGTCCGTATATGCGAATAATTAGCGCACAAATACACGAGTCCAAAAAGTCTCGATAAAGAAAACTGAAGCTCTTCAGGGGGTTTTGAGAAATGAGGCGTGTTGATGCGGTGGTCATTAACACATAACAAAATGATTCTTTGTACTGGATGGCTTGAGACCTAGCTTGTCCCCGTCACAATGCCGGCTCGCACACTTCTATACGTACCACAGTCGCATAAAACTAGCTTTTCCATATAAAGACAAATAACAAATTGAAATGACAGGCTTCTAACATGGTTGGCCTTCATCAAAATATGGTAGTCAAGTGTACTGGCAACACCATGAAAATACAAACACGACTCCTAGGCAGTATCTGAACGCTTGCGGTGAAAGACCGATAATTGACCAAGCAATACAAAACTTGTGTTTAAGGGGTAAATATAGTTCAATACGCTACATGTACATTACTCAATTTCAAATTCACTGAGAATAATTCACAATTCACTTGTATATATCCTTGTACATGGTCTCAAATATTTGTAATGTCTTCATTAAACATTTGGAATTATTTTCTGGAGCAAGAGGTTACAACATACAATATATATAACATATTCTTTGGCCACCAGTTCAAAAAGACAGGTTTCAGTACACAGTATAGTGAAAGAATGCAAAACTAACATTATCAAAGCTACTGGAGCACATTTCAGTAGGCCTCCAGCTCCAACCAGCACAATATAGCCTCCAGATATTGAATACTGCTTAAAGGAAGCCGGTCATCAGCAGCCAACATAATGAAAAAACATTTTGAACCATTATTGTGTAGCATCACTTTGCTAAGGTTTCTTCCTAAGATAAAAAAATAATAATAATAATTTGGTGAATTCTTCCTTGTGTTTCATCACTGGAAAGCTAGATGCTGTTATGTAATTTTTCATTTAAATTATGCAAATTAATTAACATTATGAATGTGAAGAATAAAAACTGTATCGTAATGCAACATATTTTTCAATACATTTGAGTGAGAAGAGCATTGGTGCGTACATGCCGTACTCTTGTTGACCTCTACTCAGGTCGCTCTATAAGGCCCACAAATACGCTATCATCCAGCTTCAACACAGCAGCGGCTCCAGCCACAAGAATAGTGCAAGGGTTTCCCCTGGCCAACACTATGCAATGACATTATAGTTATGACTGCATCATTTGACCATCTTCAACTATTATTGCTAAGTTATTCATGTAGTCCTATTACTTGAATTTTGTTTAAAAAGACTTAAAAAGAGAGAATGAGATATAAACTTAAAATACTATTACAGTACATAAAACACAAACTTCACACCCATAAATGGGGTCACAGTGTTTGTTGTTGCAAGAAATCCTAAAAGCTGAATAAATAAATAAAATCAGTGACAATTTCTTCAAAAACTATAACAATTCTACTTTAAAAACCTTCCTCTTAAGTTCACTACTGCTGAGCTTGTTGCATATTGCAATACAAGACAATAATATTAAAAAGTTATGGCGGGGGACGTGATCCAAGGAAGCCTCACGGAGGGGGGGGCGCGGGGGCAGGTGAGAGGGTGACTTGAGACTCGGCCTCACGGTGGACGTGATCCAAGGAAGCCTCACGGAGGGGGAGCACGGGGGCAGGTGAGAGGGTGACTTGAGACTCGGCCTCACGGTGGATGTGATGCAAGGCCATAATGCCAGGCCACCACACACGCTACGCTCCTCACAACGTGTCGGTGGCAAGTGTGTCGTAAAATGGCCCACTCTAGTCCTCCTATGAAAAAAAAGATACAATTAATACAGTGTGATGGCGAACATTTACACATCAGTTGCAATATTTACACTCTTACATAACACACAAAATGCACAAACCAAAGTTTTGCCATCATTTTTCTGTTACTCTTATCTCCCTTTACTATTTTTTTGTTATATATTTTATATACGTATACCCATGTACATTTGTGTTCACCATAGCTAACCACTAAGCTAGTACAGTGAACCAAACAAGAGTGGCTGCCACACACAGTGAGGCTATCTGGCTTCCCTCCCTCCCTCACCAAACTTCCTCCTCCCACAATACTACGCACAGTGCTAATTATCACCGTAATCTTGTTATTATCACAATCCTGGTTACTAAATCCTGTAAATGAATAATTGACCACAAGTTTATTTTGTAAAGTAACATATGAAGTTGTTTGAAGATTCCTAGATGGGCGACAATGCTGTGGTGCTGTGGCTAGCGCTGTGAACATCGTGAACAGCATTGATTAACTGATATTTGAACATTGTACACAGTCATTATCACACTCAGGCTCTTCTGTAATACTATCATGGATAAATAATACCAGTTACATATATATTATGACATTATTTGGCAATGCTGTAGTCACAAGCTGAACAGCAGTGTTGTGAGCTCATGCTGCATGCGTCAGCCTTGGTTGCTCACTCACTACTGAGGTTCTCACACCCGGGAATATTTCCCACAATTTTTTTTAAATGGCGTCTGTTTAAAAGAGCCCTGAGGAAGCTGATGTGAACCCCATGTAGCCGCGGGAGTTTTGAATGATACACTAAAAGTATAAGATCCAGGAGGAGCGATGTGCACCCCCCGTCGAGCGCCTGCAGACGTGTTGCGCAGTTCAGTGGTTAATACACCTCTAATCACATTTTTAATGATTTTTGAAGATGGGCACAACATTACAAGAAATATTAAGGGGCCTTGGGAAAGCCATTGAGCATAGTTAAAACCAAAGTCTATGATTCATCTTCATTTTAAAATTACCCAGTTTATGTTCACTAACATGGGTTCTTTTTCCCTTGAAAATGACATTTCAAGGCTAGAACAGGGAAAATATGCTAGTAGTAAGTAATTATCAAAAGAAGGCACCAAACTGGGAAGGCTATGTAGCATCACCAAATGTGTGGAATAATCAAAGGGCGCTAAATATCACCAAGGATGCCAATACGAGAACAGAAACGAATAAGGCGAAAGATATCAGAAGTATCCAATTCACCAAGACTTCTATTGAGGGACAAGTGACCGCGAGGGACGGTCTGAAAGCAAGACACACGCTCGTCCTGGAAGTCAGGACATTCAACAAGAATGTGCACGACTGAAAGAGGAACAATGCAATTTGGACAATAGGGAGCAGGGCGGCGCTCCATTAAGTGACCGTGAGTTAAACGTGTATGGCCAATACATAACCTAGCCAGAGCCTTTTTCCACCGCCGGTTACAGTGGTAGGAGGAAGGCCACAGGGACACACGACCCTTATGAGTACACAGTTTGTTACCAGTAACAGAAGACCAACAACCCTGCCAATGTGCAAGGATGGAGACATGAATAACTGGGTAAAAGTCAGAATATGGAATACCTTTATGGGAGATGGGACAAGTGTGGATAGCTTCCTTAGTTGCAGCATCCGCGCACTCATTTTAAGAGATGCCAACATGGCTGGGAATCCAGCAAAACTCTACCGACTTAAATTTACTGGAGATAAGAAACAGCCAATGTTTAATCTCAATGACTACTGGGTGGACCGGATTAAACAACCCCAAAGCCATGAGGGCACTACGAGAGTCAAATACCACCACAAAGGAGGATTGACAACGAGAAAGCAGATGACGAAGAGCATAGAGAATAGCATAAAGTTCTGCTGTGAAGATGCTAGCCTCCGGAGGGAGGTGACACATACAAGTACAGTATGGTCAGTAAAGAAAACAGAGTAACCCACACCGTCAGCAGACTTAGACCCATCGGTGAAGATGGAAATGGAGTGGGAGTCTGAAGAAAAGTGCTCAAGGAAAAGGCGTTTCAGGACCATAGGAGGAGTAAAAGCTTTAGTGATGCAGGTCAGGTAAGTACAAAATCTAGGAAGGGGGACCCTCCACAGGGGCAAGGAGGGGACAATACGAGGAGAAACATTGGTAAGACAGACCGAAAGAGAATCTTGTAAGCGAGACAAACGGACAGAAAGAGGAAGGTGGTGAAGAGGAACAGGAACCACAGGAGGGGTAAAAGTCAAAGCACGATAGAGGCGAGAGTGAGGATGCTGTAAGGACCATGCAAGATAGCGAAGACAGTAGCAATCACGGTGGTCCTGGAGAGAGAGGAAGCCAGTGTCGGCGTACAAGCTGAGGGTAGGAGTTGAACGAAAGGCACCAGAGCTGAGGCGCAACTCAGTATGGTGCAAAAGGATCAAGACGGCGAAGAGTAGAAGGAGAAGCAGAAGAGTATGCAGGGCAACCATAATCGAGTTTAGACAGGACAAGAGAGGAGTGTGCACCTATCTGCACCCCAAGAAGTATGGGACAAAACCTTAAGGAGGTTAAGGGCCTAAGAGCATTCAACTCGAAGGTAAGAGATATGGGGCTACCAAGACAAACGAGTGTCAAAGAATAACCCCAAAAGCTTCGCGGAATCTTTGTACACAATGGGGTGACCATAAAGCGACAAAGAGGGACGAAGAACGACCCACTTCTGAGTAAAAGTCATAGCACAAGTCTTGGTTGTAGAGAACTTGAAGCCATGATTGGTGGCCCAGGATGACACGGCATCAATTGCAAGTTGAAGTCGCTGTTGAAGGAGAAGCGAATCATCACCTTGACAGCAGAGTAAGATCGTCAACATAAAGAGTGGAGAAGATGCCAGAAGAGAGGGAGGAAAGAAGACCATCGAGGGCAACCAGAAAAAGAGTAGTACTAAGAACACTACCTTGGGGGACACCTTCATACTGCCGAAAAGAGGCAGAGAGAGTGGCACCAAGCCTGACTCTAAAGGAATGACGAGAGAGGAATCTTTGAAGGAAGAGAGGGAGATTACCACGAAGGCCAAAAGAATGAAGTTGGGACAGAATATGATATCTCCAAGTTGTGTCATAAGTCTTTTCCAGGTCAAAAAGAACAGCAACAATGGAGGTCTTCGCAGCAAACGCAGTACGAATATAGACCTCTAAGTTCACCAGGACATCAGTTGTGCTGCGGCACTTGTGGAAACCAAATTGAGAAGGAGAGAGGTGGTGATGGTGTTCCAAGAACCACATACATCAGACGAACATTTACCATACGCTCAAAAGAGTTTGCAGACACAACTCGTGAGGGCAATAGAGCGGAAGTCCATAGGAGAAGGACCGAGAGACCCTGGTTTCCGAATATGGAGTACAACGGCATCGAGCCAGTCCTCAGGGACTAACGATGACTCCCAGACCTGGTTATACAGACTCAGTAAAGACTGAGACGTGCACAGAGGCAGACGGCGAAGTATCTCATAATGAATGTCATCCGAGCCTGCTGCCGTAGATCCACAGAGGTGAGAGTGTTCATAAAGAGAGAAAGGATTGTTATAGGGAAGACAGAGATGAGTGTGGAAATCTTAAGATGAGATTCAAGAACAGGCTTACGAAGAAGGAAGAACTGAGGAAGATGAGAACCAGAGCGGACAGCCCGAGCACAGTCCACATTCCACCAGGGAAAGCACTTCTGAGTGCCTTGGGAGGTAGAGCGAGGAATAGAGTGGAGGACAGTGTCGAAGTCGGTGTCATGAAAAAGGAGATAGAGAGGAGAGGTTAGAGAGAGTAGCACGGAGGGTGAATAGGTTCCAGTCAGCTTTGGCAAACTGCCACCCAGGGAAGGAGAGGGGGCGGGTGAAAAGAGAAAAAGGAAACGAGGATGGGGAAATGATCACTGTTATGGAGGTCATCAAGAACCCGCCATGTGAAATCTAAGTAAAGGGACGACGAGCAGAGAGAAAGATCAAGACAGGAAAGGGTGCGAGTCCGAGAGTCCACATAGGTGGGCTCACCAGAATTCAGAAGAGATAGAGAAGAAGCGAGGACGAACGGTTCGAGAAGGCGGCCTCCGGTGTTTGTCAGAACATCACCCCAGAGGTTATGTTGACAGTTGAAATCACCCAAAAGGAGCACTGGCTCTGGCAAGGAGTCCAGGAGGTGCTTAAGATCAGGAAGGGAAAGCGGGACATTTGGGGGAGAGATAAATGGAACAGACTGTATACCATTTACTCACAAAAACACGGGCAGCAGAACAATGGATAGGTGACGGAAGAAGTAGGGGGACGATGGGAATATCAGAATGAATCAAGAGAGCAGCAGAGTTATGGGCCCCAGCAAGAGCTGGGGGGGGGGGGGGGGTAAAGAAAAGAATAACCACGAAAGTGACCAGGACGAGCACCAAGCATGGGTTCCTGGAGACAAACACAAAGTGGTGAAAACTGTGTAATTAGAAGTTGGAGTTCATGGAAGTTGGCATAAAATCCACAAATATTCCACTGAAAAATAGACATTATCAAAGAGAAAGGACAGTAACAGAGAACAATGAAGAAACAAAGGTAAAGAAGAACACAGTATATTAAATAAGCTCAGGATCAGGGTCAGCAAAATCAGGGTTAGGGGGCATGGGTAAACTTAGTAAGGATGGAGGGAAGGGAGCAAGAGGACAGACCAGAGGCGAAATGATGGGATCCAGAGGAGGAGGAGACAACTGAGAGGGGCAGTCAAGGACACCTGGAGGAGGGGGGGGGGAAGAAATAAAGGAGTGCACCTCAGCACGAACAGCAACTGAGAGGGAATCGGGGGCAAAAGAAACCTCCATATCTGGGACAAGGGGCCCGACCACCGAAATGGGAGGGGACGTAGTGATAGAGTCAGAGGGAGGGGGCAAGGAAGAAAGCGATGCCTTCTTACCCGCTGGGAAGGAAGAAGGAGAGGAGTCAGGCTTACGTTTCTGACTCGAAGAGACAGGCGTTCCAGTAACAACGTACCGGGCGACAGACTCAATGGTCTCAGCAGGAGAAGAGGAACTGGAGCGAACAACACGAAGATTGCTGGGAGGATGATGGATATCAGCCTGGACAGACAAGCAGCGTGGAGGGTCAAGAGACTGGGGGGAGGGTTGGGAAGAAAGTGGGGGAGATAGGAAAGAAGACATAGGAGACATGGTGGACTGAGTAGGAAGTGGTAAACTCCAGATGGAGAACCAGGAAGGAGACCTTTTGAAACAGGACGCAAAGGAATAGGGGAGGAGGTCTGGGTGTGTTCGGGTCTAAGGCCTGGAAACGGTTGTGAGACTGAGGAAGGTGGGAAGGACGAGGAGAGGTAAAACACAACACGCGAGCGTAGGATACACCCGTGAAAGGGCCAAGACGACGAACTTGGCATCTTGCTTCAGGAAAAGACAGACGATTACGGTGTTTCAAGTTGAGGACGGCTTCCTCAAGTTTGTAGTGTATACACGAGCGTGAGAATGTAGGGTGGGCCTCACCGCAATTGAGGCAGCGAGCCTGGGGAGAAGTGCGCTCGGATTTAGAATGACTATTGTCCCCACACATGGGGCACAGATACACAGTACTGGTGCATTTGAGGACACCGTGCCCGAACTTCCAACACTTATTGCAAAGTCTAGGAGAGGGAATGTACTCCTGAACGGAGCATCTGGCGCCAGCAAGAATAATAGAGGGCGGAAGGGCCTCTACTATCAAAGGTGATTTTTACAACTCGAAGGGGCTGACGGCGACGACCACGAGGGGGTCGAGTAAACGTGTCCACCTGGAGGACAGAATGGCCTTGGGCTTCAAGGATATGTTTAATATCCTCATGGCAGTTTTTGAGGTCCCCCTAACACCAGTTGCAACATGGTGTGGGAGGAGAACAGTGCCAACACAGGCATTTAATCGAGCGTTTTTGGAGACCCGAACAGGGGTCTTCCCAATGCAGGACAAAGCGGTTAAGCAAGTAGCTGCATCCTGAGAAGGAGCAGCGATGACACGCGTACCATAACTGGTGGGGTTAAAAGTAACAGAGGCATCTACTGAATCAACAAGGTGTTTATGGAGGGAGAAATCGTCAGGAGGAGTAGAATCCAGATGGTGGAGATCAAAGTATTTAGCCCATGTAGCGGGACCAAACAAGGCATTGTAAGGATTAGTATGGGAAGGGATCGTGCGAGTGCGGCCGTGGTGGGGACGGCATTGAGTGAGAGGGGGTAAAAGACGCAGTAGTCACAATGAGAGATGGAGCCGTGCCAGGGGATGAAGTGGTCACCACTGGGGTCTGGGAACTCGACCCTATCTCAGAAGAGGGAGGGGAACTGAGGGAAGTAGTCAGGAGGGTCAAAGGAGGAGCAAGGTCGGGGCCCAATACAGCGGGGGCTACAGAGCCTGGTCTTCCAACACAGCCCAACTCAGGGCTTGGTCGCCCGCCCCACGAGCCTGAGAAGATACAAGAGGAACATTATCTGATATAAAAACGAGGACAGACTTTCATTCACGAATGTGGCCCCCACACCCACCATGGAGCCACAATTAGAGGCAGGACACCCAACAAGAAACATGTTGCCGATCTTGCCGGGGCCCCCCAGGGGTGCGTCGTGAGTATACGCGTAACGTGGTGGAGGTGGGGTTCCTTGATTGTTTCGCTTTTCCCTCTGGAAAGCGTGCGTCGGACATGTATATGAGTGGGATTGGGTGGTTATAAATAGGAGCTGCCTCGTATGGGCCAATAAGCCTTCTGCAGTTACCTTTATTCTTATGTTCTTATCTCTTTACAGGTTCTCTTGGTTGTTGTCCTTCATATGACAGCTTGAAATGAAAATTTTGCCCAGTAAAATCAGCCCACAGAGAATTGGAAACATTTAGGGTATGACTGGTAACAC
Source organism: Procambarus clarkii (assembly GCF_040958095.1). Lineage (NCBI taxonomy): Eukaryota > Metazoa > Arthropoda > Malacostraca > Decapoda > Cambaridae > Procambarus > Procambarus clarkii. The sequence goes on from NC_091154.1 coordinate 2,344,945, forward strand.
TCTTTTAATTAACATGGCTCCAAACACGTTTCCGACGATTTTTGTAGATGGATTCAACATTACAAGAAACAATTGAAGCCTTGGAAAAGCCATTGAGGATATTTAAAACCCAGTTCTATCGTCTGTTTTCATTTTGGCTTGGCAAGGTTTTCATTCACTCGGGTATGGCCCGGCTACCTTTTGAAAGCGAGTTTTGAGGCTGGAGATGTGAGAAATAATGTAGATGTGGTTCATTTTTTTGCAGACATGTTTATCTGATAGTTGTCTATTATATTATAGGTTGAAATGAAAATTTTGCTTAGTGAAATTAGCCCACATGGCATGAGAAATGCACCCTGGAGGCATCACCAGTTGCAACAAATCCCTCACTGCAACAAATTGGTGTTGGTCCCATATGTTTACTGACAGGTGAACAGAGGCATTGGGCAAAAGTAAATATAAACAACCATTTCTGTCCCGCATAGGAATCGAACCCGATTGAGTCAAGAATAACAAATTCGAGTACACCACGAGTCTGCTGAATGCTGAAAGAGAGCATAATATACTAACCCATTCCGTTGAGTCGACCCCTTCCATCCGGTCCTGTTCCAGTGTTTTGGAGACCTCGTTCATCTGCTGACTCATTGACTCCTCCAGCTGTAAGGCAACTTCCATATTATCAACAATAACAACAACAGCAAATACCTTGTCTTTCAATACTGTATGAATAAGCCAAAGTCAATTTTAGTTCAAGAGTATTTTAGGCCAACTGACTGCGACTTAGATACTAAGTCAAAGTTGTCAACACACCGTAACCTCCGGTATCAGGATTGTTAACGAGGCTTTTTCCCACACCAATTACTATACCTTAACTGACACTATTGTATACTGATTTGTATACAATAGTATATGATAGATTTGTTCTATTGTATACTGCATCATTAACAAACACTTTGTGTAACACATATCATAAAAGTCTTAACAAAATTATATTTACCTTGTAAAAAAATATTGCCATACAATATTTCATTAATATCTTAATCTTATTTTGTGGCATCATTAAATCTTATTTTAACTTTACTGCTGAATATTAGAATATTAGCATCATTAAATTAATTAGAAACTAAATTGATAAAATCAGAATACAATTACAGCACTGAAGAAGCATACAAACAATCATCAGAAACTGTTGAAATAGCCAACAATTGCAACTACATTATGAGAAAAAATCACCCTAAAAATTATACCGAGTTTAGACGAAGAGCTCCTTCGTGAGCATGTCACTTTGTTGCTGCCTTAGGCAACTTCCTTAGGTCCCCCTCCCCGAGGATACTCAAGACTCCAGGCAGGACCGGTCAGACCGTCTCAGTCACAATACGCCAGGAATCCTTTGAACGCACCCCACTGTTGCAGGGTACACACAGCTTGAGACATACTGGGGAATTCTCAATTGAGCCCTTAATTAACCTTAGAAGGTACATTCATCTACACTCAAGTAACCTCCTCTAGGCAATACTTGGCTTTCAAGGTGATTGCCATGTATTACTTGTTCTGTTAACTACCAACTTTTAGCCGACTGTCTGGTAACTTCCAACTTTTAGCCGACTGTCTGGTAACTACCAACTTTTAGCCGACTGTCTGGTAACTTCCAACTTTTAGCCGACTGTCTTGTGCCTACTCATGCCCACACATGTCCACGTGGAGTCTCAACCTTCCTGTGTATATGGTATCGTCTTCCGATTAAGATGGCAACTAATTAGGGCAACTAACCCAAGTGGCCCCTTAAGTAAATCAGGTAAATATCTTCCTTTCCGAGTCTGCACTGCATGCAGAAAATCAGTCACTGTGGGTTAATGAACTCTTGCAGACTTTCCACCAATCTTCATAGGTGGAGTTTCTAGGCCAGATCTACCACCATTTGTATCAGGGCCAGATAAATAGAAATCCATTTTACCGACGTAGGGATACGTGTTCTCCTGACACGGTCAGTTGAGGTGTGTCGTCTTATGCCCCCATGCCATTGCCTCATACAAGATAACTGTGGCAGGTCACTCCTTCTGGAGCATGGTCTAAACATATTATCTCCACCCTTAATTAATTTGGGATGTGATTTTCTTCTACCACCATCCTCCTCATGTTCCTTTGGAATCCATCTGGTTGACCTGTGCTGACATTCAGTCTTTGGGGTTTTAGAAGACGAAGTGCACGTTTACCACATTATCTCCTTGACTGTTATGGTCAGTGTCTGGTACTGGGGTCTCTCTCCTCCTGCTACCCCATACATCCTGACACTCGGCCGTGGTCAGTGTCTGGTACTGGGGTGTCTCCTCCTGCTACCCCATACACCCTGATGCTCGGCCGTGGTCAGTGTCTGGTACTGGGGTGTCTCTCCTGCTACCCCATACATCCTGACACTCGGCTGTGGTCAGTGTCTGGTACTGGGGTCTCTCTCCTCATGCTACCCTATACACCCTGATGCTCAGCCGTGGTCAGTGTCTGGTACTGGGGTGTCCCTCCTCCTGCTACCCTATACACCCTGACGCTCAGCCGTGGTCAGTGTCTGGAACTGGGGTGTCCCTCCTCCTGCTACCCCATACACCCTGACGCTCGGCCGTGGTCAGTGTCTGGTACTGGGGTGTCTCCCCTCCTGCTACCCCATACATCCTGATGCTCAGCCGTGGTCAGTGTGTGGTACTGGGGTGTCTCTCCTCCTGCTACCCCATACACCCTGATGCTCGGCCGTGGTCAGTGTCTGGTACTGGGGTGTCTCTCCTCCTGCTACCCCATACATCCTGATGCTCGGCCGTGGTCAGTGTCTGGTACTGGGGTGTCTCTCCTCCTGCTACCCCATACATCCTGACGCTCAGCCATGGTCAGTGTCTGGTACTGGGGTGTCTCTCCTCCTGCTACCCCATACATCCTGATGCTCGGTCGTGGTCAGTGTCTGGTACTGGGGTGTCTCTCCTCCTGCTACCCCATACACCCTGACGCTCGGCCGTGGTCAGTGTCTGGTACTGGGGTGTCTCTCCTCCTGCTACCCCATACATCCTGATGCTCGGCCGTGGTCAGTGTCTGGTACTGGGGTCTCTCTCCTCCTGCTACCCCATACGTCCTGACGCTCAGCCGTGGTCAGTGTCTGGTACTGGGGTGCCTCCTCCTGCTACCCCATACACCCTGACGCTCGGCCGTGGTCAGTGTCTGGTACTGGGGTGTCTCTCCTCCTGCTACCCCATACATCCTGATGCTCGGCCATGGTCAGTGTCTGGTACTGGGGTCTCTCTCCTCCTGCTACCCCATACGTCCTGACGCTCAGCCGTGGTCAGTGTCTGGTACTGGGGTGTCTCCTCCTCCTGCTACCCCATACATCCTGATGCTCGGCCGTGGTCAGTGTCTGGTACTGGGGTCTCTCTCCTCCTGCTACCCCATACGTCCTGACGCTCAGCCGTGGTCAGTGTCTGGTACTGGGGTGTCTCCTCCTACTACCCCATACACCCTGACGCTCGGCCGTGGTCAGTGTCTGGTACTGGGGTGTCTCTCCTGCTACCCCATACATCCTGATGCTCGGTCGTGGTCAGTGTCTGGTACTGGGGTGTCTCTCCTGCTACCCCATACATCCCGATGCTCGGTCGTGGTCAGTGTCTGGTACTGGGGTGTCTCTCCTGCTACCCCATACATCCTGATGCTCGGTCGTGGTCAGTGTCTGGTACTGGGGTGTCTCTCCTGCTACCCCATACATCCTGATGCTCAGCCCAAGAGCCTCAAACCTTCCAAGCTGTGGTTTACTTCTTTCTTTCCAGTTCCTTCATAATTCTTTGTGACAAGAGGTTACTCTTTTAATTTTAAATATATTTTAATTTATTTCTGTTGTGATTTTTGCCTAAGGCAGTAACTTTGTGGTTTAGGCTCAGCTATAAGGCTTGTTGAAAAAGCTCTTCTCCTGACCAACCCTGTAATTCTAAGTAATTACCTAAGTGTAGCTAAGTGGGAGCCGGTCGGCCGAGCGGACAGCACGCTGGACTTGTGATCCTGTGGTCCTGGGTTCGATCCCAGGCGCCGGCGAGAAACAATGGGCAGAGTTTCTTTCACCCTATGCCCCTGTTACCTAGCAGTAAAATAGGTACCTGGGTGTTAGTCAGCTGTCACGGGCTGCTTCCTGGGGGGTGGAGGCCTGGTCGAGGACCGGGCCGCGGGGACACTAAAGCCCCGAAATCATCTCAAGATAACCTCAAGATAGCTACAGGATGAGAGGTATGCTTGTGGTGTCCCGTCTTCCCAGCACTCTTTGTCATATGACTCTCTCAAACAACTGGCAGTTTAGGCCTCAACCACCTTACTATCACTATGCAAAAGTGAACTTTTCTAATGTTTTTTCACCATCTTCGATTCCTGAGTTTGAATCTATGTCTTACCGTTCTTGAAGTTGCTGTTTTCAAAAAGTTTTCTTACTCAATTTAGTCAATTCCTGTTACTATTTTGTATTATATTTTGTTACTATATCACCTCTTTTTCTTCCACCTTCTAACTTTGGGATATTTAACGCCACTAAGTACTCGCAGATCTTATTTTCCAGTTTTGGGAGCCATTTAGTTGCATGACTTTGCACCTTTTCCCATTTATTGCTGTGCTTCTTGAGATACGGTGACATTCTAGGGGTGCCTTAGGACGAACGTGCTGTGCTTCTTGAGATACGGTGACATTCTAGGGGTGCCTTAGGACGAACGTGCTGTGCTTCTTGAGATACGGTGACATTCTAGGGGTGCCTTAGGACGAACGTGCAGTTGGAACACCCGGTGCCATTTGTTTACACATCCAGTGCTGCTACCAGATGGCAAGTACAGGTAGAGACCAGAAAATCAACAATCCAATTGGTAGTTAGTAGCAGCAACTGAGCAATACGTGGTAGTTTGAACTCTTTAAGACCTGCTTGGTGGAGATATTTTAATCAAGGTGAATGTACCTTCTGACACCATCCAGGAGCTGGAAAGTGAATTGTCCAGCCTCTCTCTCTCTTTCTCTCTCTCTCTTTTTCTCTATCTCTCTTTTTCTCTCTCTCTCTCTTTTTCTCTCTCTCTCTCTTTTTCTCTCTCTCTCTCTTTTTCTCTCTCTCTCTCTTTTTCTCTCTCTCTCTCTTTTTCTCTCTCTCTTTCTCTCTTTCTCTCTTTCTCTCTCTCTCTCTCTCTCTCTCTCTCTCTCTCTCTCTCTCTCTCTCTCTCTCTCTCTCTCTCTCTCTCTCTCTCTCTCTCTCTCTCTCTCTCTCTCTCTCTCTCTCTCTCCCTCCCCACATCTGTCCCATCCCCATCCTGTCGGTGACGAGACAGTCACGCTGACCCACGCTAAAGTCTCAAGTGTTCCCGGAAAGTGTGACATTGCCATATGACTATCATTAATATTGAAATTAGATTTATCATTATCAATATTATTATTATAAGGAAATTACAACCAAAAATACATTTCATATTTTGTTACCAGTAAGGATGAGAGAATACAGTCATATTGAAGTTTAGTGTAAGGAACATTCTCACGACCAATAAGTAATTTACCATAGTTCCAGCCGGTGTTAATTACCTAGCAATAAAGCTAAGAAGCACATCCAACATCTTAGATGTCTGCTAGACACCTCCAACAGTGTAGATGTCTGCTAGACACCTCCAACAGTGTAGATGTCTGCTAGACACCTCCAACAGTGTAGATGTCTGCTAGACACCTCCAACAGTGTAGATGTCTGCTAGACACACCCAACAGTGTAGATGTCTGCTAGACACACCCAACAGTGTAGATGTCTGCTAGACACACCCAACAGTGTAGATGTCTGCTAGACACACCCAACAGTGTAGATGTCTGCTAGACACACCCAACAGTGTAGATGTCTGCTAGACACACCCAACAGTGTAGATGTCTGCTAGACACACCCAACAGTGTAGATGTCTGCTAGACACATCCAACAGTGTAGACGTCTGCTAGACACCTCCAACAGTGTAGACGTCTGCTAGACACCTCCAACAGTGTAGATGTCTGCTAGACACCAACAATGTAGATGTCTGCTAGACACCTCCAACAGTGTAGATGTCTGCTAGACACATCCAACAGTGTAGATGTCTGCCAGACACACCCAACAGTGTAGATGTCTGCTAGACACACCCAACAGTGTAGATGTCTGCTAGACACCTCCAACAGTGTAGATGTCTGCTAGACACCTCCAACAGTGTAGATGTCTGCTAGACACATCCAACAGTGTAGATGTCTGCTAGACACATCCAACAGTGTAGATGTCTGCTAGGTACACCCTAAACACATCACACATGACACTGTACACTACACACAAGCAAACATTTCATCTATCGTGTCTCAAGTGTTCCAAGCAGGGAATAAAAGAAGGCAGTGTCAAAGTGTGAACATGAGTAAATAAGACAAACATCTTTCTCAGCAGAGCCTATCCACAAGACAGGATCGTCAATTGTCAGTTTAACGAGACTGGCCTGGCACAGGTGCCACAGGTGCCATGTGGGATGCTTCAGGTGTCTCTAAAGGGCTGGCTCTCTGCTAGTTCTGGGGTGATACGGGAGAACATTCAACCCCAGTACAGAATGAACCTGTAAAGGGTTCACTCATAAAAACTCTCAAGTTACATCGCTATCGATTGGCTCAGCAGCAGCGTCCAACAGCCTGCTTGACCAGTCCAGCAACCAAGAAGCCTGGTCGATAACCGGGCCGCGAAGACGCTAAGCCCTGAAATCATCTCAAGGTAACCTCAAGGTAAGGTAAGGTAAGGTATCATGTAATTACCAGCAACCACCACCAGGTGGAAGCACCATATTCACAAGAGAATGTTGTTATCCAAGGGTGTCCCGCTCTCTCACGCTAACTACAGGAGAGCACTAGCATCTTTTCCCAGGAAGCAATCAGCTGTTATAGCTCAGACACAACTGAATGATTTAAAGTTTCCAACACATACTAAAATATTTTTTCTGATGAAATAATTTTACGTTCAAATGTTAACCGTACAATTGGAAATTTAGAATGCAATATTTACATTTTTCTCTAAGGTGGTTCAGTTGTGTTAGGTGTGTTTTCGTTTTGCATGAAGGCATTATTTGTTGGTTCTGCCAAGTTACTTTTTAATGTTGACTTTTTGTAAACCCTCAATGACACAACAGCTGGTTAATGACACAACAGCTGGTCAATGACACAACAGCTGGTCAATGACACAACAGCTGGTCAATGACACAACAGCTGGTCAATGACACAACAGCTGGTCAATGACAACAGCTGGTCAATGACACCACAGCTGGTCAATGACACCACAGCTGGTCAATGACACCACAGCTGGTCAATGACACAACAGTTCACAACCATTGTCACAACAACTGGTCAATGACACCACAGCTGGTCAATGACACCACAGCTGGTCAGTGACACCACAGCTGGTCAATGACACCACAGCTGACAACCATTGTCACAACAACTGGTCAATGACACCACAGCTGGTCAATGACACCACAGCTGGTCAATGACACCACAGCTGACAACCATTGTCACAACAACTGGTCAATGACACCACAGCTGGTCAATGACACAACAGTTCACAACCATTGTCACAACAACTGGTCAATGACACCACAGCTGGTCAATGACACCACAGCTGGTCAATGACACAACAGTTCACAACCATTGCCACCACAGCTGGTCAATGACACCACAGCTGACAACCATTGCCAACATTCACACACCAACAGATACCTCAGACAACTCTTACCAAATGTCTGCAGCACACACCACACACTAGTAAATATGGAAAATTACTTATTGAATGGTCAGAATTAACAAAGCATTAAAACTGCACCAATAAAAAAAAAGCATTGAATGTAATGAAACGCCTCATTGTGGTCGAGCCCCGGCAGCTCCCTGTGTCTTCATACTAAAAGGCCACATCAGTCGGGAAGTTCTGTTTGGACTGTCGGGGACCACCGCTAGAATCTGGCCCTTGCCCCACAGGGGCAGGGAGTGAGTGACGATTCACCAACCCAGTGGGAAAACCCTCCAGAAAGTCAGTGAAGCTTAACAGACAATTGGAGAGTTCACAGAAAACGAAGCCTTGAAACGACCAAACAACTCCATAAATGATTTTGCACAGAACAAGGGATTCACTCAAATGAGCTCAAAACTTGTTAATTTGCCCTCAGCCACTCCCTATCTCAGTTCTGACTTTGGTAAACAGCCTACTGATGAACCTGGAAAGGAGGGAGGGCAAATTAGGAAGCTATCAGAGCTCTAGTAGAAAGAGGAATTTCATTACAATAAATGCTGATGGCTTCCTGCATTTAATCACAAAGAACGTCAACAGGTCTTACCCGAGAGGAGAGGTGGCAGGCACTAGGACAAAGAACCCAAACCAGGAGACATTGTCTAAAGCCACATAAATCTGATTGGGAACATTAATACTGGGGTGCCTGAGCCCTGTTAGAATGCCAAAGCCCCCGAGCCCGAATATCAGCCCAGGACAATGGAGTATCTGGCATAGTCCGTTATGGATCAGACTGTGCAAATTGTTCCGAGACCATGACCAATGCCATGTATGTGCAGACATCATAGGCCTGTAGGTAGACCACAGGCTGGCTAGACTTTGAGATAATAGGGACGACCTGAGAAAAGCAAGCCTTGGAACAGGGTCAACCAACAAAGCATCCACCAAGACAGAACTGGTGCCCCTCTCCCCTCTTCCAGGTAGCTGAGAAGAGCTGCCAATGGGGGGAGCAGCCGAGCGATCATACTCTCATAGAGGAGGGATAAGAAAACACAAAAACTTCTTCCCTTGAAGCAAAAGACCCTTTGTGAGGGAATCATGGTCCAAGGAGGATTGAAGGGCACCCATGGGCACTCCTTGGTTTCCCCTCAGCCCTGACGCTGGATGGCAACACCAAGGATCTACAACCCGAACTAAATCTTGCTCTGATTCCCCAAACCCTCAGATACTTTGGAGCCAGAACCAGGGGAGGAGGGATGGGGGGGGGGGAGGACCAGAAACAGGGTAAACCACACCTACAGGGAAAGGAACAGAAGGTGCAGAAGGTGGTGGTCACCAATGCCTCCAATTCTGTGGCCCTAAACACCCAAGGGGGTCAATGCTTCCTCCAGGGCATCCAGATGATCGATAAGCTGTGAATGTCTAACTTCAGAAAACTTAGCTCGCAATGTGGCAGCTGCCTGAAAAGCTGTTTAGCCTGGAACCAAATCAGTACAGGCAGAAACCCAGCGAGACCCTCACAGGACCCAGGCTCACAGGTCTCGCCAATCATGCAGGAAACATAGCAAGAGGCAGAAATAATGATCATCGTCAGGTAGCATAGATGTTCAACAGCTTTCAAGCCTGCATGGGCTCAATGGACCATGCCGGAGAACCCCCACAAGGGGATTACTAGGGCCTGAAGGTAGCAAGGTAGCTAGGAAAGAAGAAACCCCCCCCCTCCAGGCACCAGGGCCACATGCTGGAAGAACAGTCACTAAATGCTACCAAAACAACCAGGTTATGAATGTTGACTGTGGAGTATTTTTGAGATATATACAAGAGTTGTTACATTCTTGTACAGCCACTAGTACGAGTAGCGTTTCGGGCAGGTCCCTGGAATACAATCACCGTCGCGAAGAATCGTTGTTACAACCAAGTACACATTTTACTGTTGAGTTAAACAGAGGCTACAGTTAAGGATTTGCGCCCAGTAAATCCTCCCCGGCCAGGATACGAACCCATGACAAAGCGCTCGCGGAATGCCTGGCGAGTGTCTTACCACTACACCACGGAGACTGTGAATTGTGTATAAATAAGCAAGATAACCCCAGTGTACCTCAGCACAACCAAACGAATGTCTCCAGCCAAGAACCCAAGCACAGGAGTCAAAGATCCTGGAATAGCCCAACTGTTAATGCAAGGGCAGCACTTGCATTAATAGCTGGTCACTCAAACTAGTTTTGAGCTACTTTGAGTGAATTTCTTGCTCAGCGTGAATTGTTTGTGGATTTGTTTGATTGTTTCGAGGCTTTGTTTTCTAAGAACCCTCCTGTTGTCTGTAAAGCTTCACTGACCTTCTGAATGCTTTTCCGGCGGGGAGGTTAACTCGCTCCCTCCGCCTCTGTGAGAAAGACCAGGGGCCAGATTCACGAAGCAGTTATGCAAGCACTTACGAACCTGGGGCCAGATTCACGAAGCAATTATGCAAGCACTTATGAACCTGGAGCCAGATTCACGAAGCAGTTATGCAAGCACTTACGAACCTGGGGCCAGATTCACGAAGCAGTTATGCAAGCACTTATGAACCTGGGGCCAGAGTCACGAAGTAGTTATGAACCTGGAGCCAGATTCATGAAGCGTTATACAAACACTTACAACCTGTACATCTTTTCTTAATCTTTGGCAGCTTTGCTTACACCTATTAAACAGTTAATGAGCTACTAAGCACCAGGAGGCTGTTTATAACAATAACAACAGTTGATTGGGACGTTTTCATGCTTGTAAAGTGTTTAATAAATGTAACCAAAACCGTCAAAGATTGAGGAAAGATATACAGGTTCATAAGTACTTGTGTAACTGCTTCATGAATCTGGTCCCTGGTTCTGGATCCAATCCCTGGTTGACCAAACAGGGCTTCCAAACCGACGTGACCCATTAGCATGGAGCAATCTCGGCAAAATAGCTTTGGGAAGCCACTGGGGCTTCAAGAAATGAAAAATAAAACAGCCTCCGAACAAACTTGGCAGACGTACCCGGCTCTGAGTCTCCAGGACTTCCTCGGGGACATTAAGATTCTGTGGAAATATAACAAGCTGGGAGAGGGATACATGCATGAGCCAGTCTTTTAGGTCCAAATGGCGACTAAACTAGGTCCAAGTGGCGACCGAACTAGGTCTAAGTGGCGACTGAACTAGGTCCAAGTGGCGACTGAACTAGGTCCAAGTGGCGACTGAACTAGGTCCAAGTGGCGACTGAACTAGGTCCAAGTGGCGACTGAACTAGGTCCAAGTGGCGACTGAACTAGGTCCAAGTGGCGACTGAACTAGGTCCAAGTGGCGACTGAACTAGGTCCAAGTGGCAACTGAACTAGGTCCAAGTGGCGACTGAACTAGGTCCAAGTGGTGACTGAACTAGGTCCAAGTGGCGACTGAACTAGGTCCAAGTGGCGACCGAACTAGGTCCAAGTGTGACCAACCTAGATCCCAGCGGCAACCAATCTAGGTCCAAGTGGCGGCCAAACTAGGTCCAAGTGGCAACTGAACTAAGTCCAAGTGGCGACCGAACTAGGTCCACGTGTGACCAATCTAGGTCCAAGTGGCAGCCAAACTTGAGCACCAGCTACACCAGCAATCACTCAAGTCTGGTGTTGTAAGGATTATATTGGCAATGTTACCAGAGTTCTGGGGCTGACTTCAGACAAAATGCAAACTCGCTGCCGAGGACTTGTCTTTAAGCCATTACCTGCGGCTTGCAGAGAGGTTCTCAACATTTATTTTATTTATTTATATATACAAAAGTTCCTACATTCTTGTACAGCCACTAGCACGCATAGCGTTTCAGGCAACATCATACAAGATAGCATGGTGCATAGCCAAATTATGTTTAACAGGAATACACTGAAAATAGGACAGTTAAGTTTGCAGGTTGACTCGAGACCAACACTAGA